>NC_137812.1:25023134-25078134 GCF_963921795.1 Nannobrachium achirus | reverse complement strand
ATTTCTGCCCGTTCTGAGATCTGTTCTCTGAAAAATGGATCTCTGAGATCCTTTTTTTTTTTTTTTTTTTTTATGAATCGTTTTTTTATGAATTGCCTCGAGCTCTCGCGAGATTCTCGCAAGACTTCTGCTCTTGGAGCGAGGCAGGAAGTGGCCGTGCTTATTGCTTTGTTTACATAGAATGCACAGAGTGTCTCGCTAAAACACTGTGTGTGGTGTCTGTAGGAAGCATGTCTGGACGATTCATAAAAGCTTTTTTTTTTTGGAAGCGGCCGAAATGTGCGCTTTTGGATAGAGACGATAAGCCGTTTTAGATGTGTGGACTAATCTACAAATCTCAGAACAGGGGCAGAAATTAGACATATCAACCTAACCAGGTAAGAACGTTTGTGGAAACATTCTCATTCAGGGGGGGTCCTATTTTGGTCTGTATCACTCCTTTAAACCACACTCATCTTATTCTTGGGCCATTGCCCTCCTGCTGCTTCATGTTTTGCACGCACATTTATTCACATCAAAGAGGTTGACGGTTCATGTGGTTAAATGTCTGAACATACACATTACTCCAACATGATGACAGTGCTGTCAAACAAGTCTAATCTGTCTAAGAAATCTATGAACATTTCTATTCTGCGACACATTTTAATACAATATGTAGTGGGGGTCCCTGCTTCATCTCTCTCTCAGCTAAGGGGTCCTTGGCCTGAAAAACGTTGAAGACCCCTGACCTACTATACCTGACTTAGTAGGTCTGACTTATATTCAACTGGAGCTCAGTTAGTCTGTTCTTGAGAGACTACTATGTCAGTGGTGCTCAAACCTTTTCATGTGAAGGACCCCCAAAATGATATTTATTTGGCCACGGACCCCCATTTCAAAATATCTAGTTCCAGGGACCCCCCAGAAGCAAAATTTGAGTTACAAACGTTTCGCTTTGAAAATACATATATCCAAAGATTTGCACACATTTTCACGACTTTTTCAAAAATAGCAGATCTACAAGCTTGCAGCGCGGCACTCGGTGCCGCGCTGTGAGCTTGTATATCTGCTATTTTTCACTGGTTAAAGCAGTCAATAATTCTAGGCCTAAATAGATTATAGTATATGGAAGGACAACCACGCCATGAATAAATTGAAAAAAGTAAATAATAGCTTGCACAATAGCTAATTCTTGTGCTTTGTCACCGGAAAAGTAAATAACTTAATTGACTGCCAGTAATTGCAGAGTTTACTGAGGCGGGGTGTTCATTTTGAATGCGCTGAATACGGCCGTGGTGTCACAAGGGGGGAGGAAAGTGGGACGAGTTACTAGGGCCCAAGGTGGAGGGGCCCTAGTAACTTTAGCTATTGAAAAATAGCAGATATACAAGCTCACAGCACAGCTCGGTGCCGCTCTGCTATTTTTGAAAAGTCGTGAAAATGTGTGTAAATCTTTGAGTATATATTTTTGAAGCAAACATTTGTAACTCAAATTTTGCTTCTCGGGGGTCCCTGGAACTAAATATTTTGAGATGGGGGTCCGTGGCCAAATACATATCATCCTGGGGGTCCTTGACATGAAAAAGTTTGAGCACCACTGACACGGAAACATAGGTTTCTTGCACACATTTTCACATTTTTTACAAAAATAGCAGATCTACAAGCTCGCCACGCTGTGAGCTTGTAGATCTGGGGTCCCCAGCTTGTAGATCTGGGGTCCCCAAATTATTTTGGGGGGGTCCCCAGATGATTAGCTTAATGTGCAACATTGTTTTCACACACAACAGTAAACAAACCAACATACTGTCAGGATCTGCATTTCTGTGTTGTTTTTGAAGTGTTGTTCTGTATCTTATTTTGAAGTAATGGTCTTGTGTTCCCTGTCATGCATTGTAGTTGTTATCCCTCTTGTCTCACCTTCCCTGATTATTGGTTCTATTTGAATCACCTGTGTCCTGTTTTCCCCAGCATATCCCTGTGTTGATTGTTTTTGAGTTCACATGTGTCTAGTTGATCCCTGTCTATTTAAGCCCTGTGTTTTCTTTTATTCTTGTTGGATCTTAGTTCCCTGTAGAGTGAGTTCTGTCCTGCATTTGGTTCTGTTTATTACCTGCCTGCATTCTTGGGAGATCCTGTTTCGTAATAAATTCCCAGTTAACATATTATTATCTTGGGCGTCACGGCCTGAAAAGGTTGAGAATCACTGGAGCAGGTCGTTGATTTACCAAAAAAAACACAAAAAGTTTAAATATGGAGATTTCTGCCCGACCCAGACGACTTGTTGAATAACAACTTTTCTAGAGTCAAACTTTGCAGTCTCATATTTCATTACTGTTGGGTGGAAAGCTGTCCAACCTTGTACAGTACCGGTATGTCCCTTTTTATTATGATTCTCAAAACATTTTAAAATAGCTCATCTAGCGTACAATGCTTGTAGATCTGGGAACCACAGGGAGGTACTGTGTACGCTCACTCATACATACATAGCACATACTGTACAGTATATGCTACTAATCCTGTGGATCCATGGGAATGGTTAACAGTAAGAGCGAGATCATTTAGCGACCTACAACCGGGTCGCAACGTGGTCGGTAGTTTTCAGCGACCGGGTTGCTAAATCGAGCAACCGGGTCGCTAAATCAACCGACCGGCCCGGTAAATCACCGACCGCGCCGCTAAATCGACCGACCCGGTCGCTAAATCTACCGACCGGCCTGCAGTTTTAGGTCGGTAGATTTAGCGACCCGGTTGGTAGATCTAGCGACCCAGTCGGAAGATTTTGCGCCCCGGTCGGTCGCTTTAGCGGCACGCTCGGTGATTTACCGGCCCGGTCGATTGATTTAGCGACCCGGTCGCTAAATGATCTCGCCCTCTCTCATGGTTAATGCTCTGATATGGATCAGACTTCATGTGGCCAGTGAAGCCACATGTAGCTCAGTCGGTAGGAGTTCGATCCCGGGCAACGCCAACTCGGCGAATGAGTATAGCATGACTTGGGTGCGGCAAGTCATGCGGCAAGTACTGGGAGCTGACGGTAGGTGTGGCAATCCATCATGACGCACCGTTTATGTAGGATCAGAGCCCCGTTGATCTGCATTCTAAAATGAAAGTTAGAATGTTTCAAAAGGAATAATAAATAGATAATGGAGATAATTCTGTGGCCGATATAAAACAAAGTTTGGTGCTGATCAGTCGAGGGGCTTGCGAGATTAGCTCCAGAAACAAACACACACACACACACACACACACACACACACACACACACACACACACACACACACACACACACACACACACACACACACACACACAGTCTCTCCATCAGGAGCGCGTTGAATTATTCAGTCCAAGGGAAGTACACAGCAGTGTTCAGAGTGTGTTCAGCGGCGGGCCGCGGGCCGGCCCGGCCTGGGCTCTGAAAGCATGATGACGTCACCACCACCAGCCCTACTCTACTCCTCCGGTCTCCTCTTCTTCCATCCCATTCCCCCACCACCTCTCTTCCTCTCTCTCTCTCTCTAACACACACACACACACACACACACACACACACACACACACACACACACACACACACACACACACACACACACACACACACACACACTCCAACAACATCGGATTTGTCTGAACTTCAAATTGGGTCAAGGCTTTCTGGAGTGATTGCCCAGCCACGGCGGTGTCTGCGGTCGCGACTTTGTTTTCCCGTCGAGAAAAAGTGTTTAAACAGTGGTACTCGAGTTGTGGCACTGAAGCTCCCATCAAAACGGCTTATTTCAACAAAGACATTCCTCAGCTACTCAGGTTTAGAGACAGATTGGCCTGGCTATGGCCTCTCCTCTCCTCTCCTCCGTTCTTCTACTGTCACCTCCTATACCCGCCAGTGTTGCCAGTTTTTTGCGAGAGAAGCAAGCATCCAGGTCATTGAAAATGAGCCCAAAAGAAGCGACTAACACATGAGCACTTAATTAAGCCTACCGTATATAAATCTGCCGTTTGAAAACAGCCGAGAATGCTGACACATATTCTGGACCGGTATTAATCACCGGATACTCCATATTAGCTAAATCATATACTTCCCTGACTGGAGTCCACCAGGGCTCTATACTAGGTCCGCTTCTTTTTCCCTCCCTATTCTGGGCTATTTGAAAATAGTCCATATACAAGTTGTGAGCTTGTATCTGCTATTTTCCAAAAGAATATTGGGAACATTTTTGAGAAATGTGAAATATATTTGAATCATTTGAAACACAAAAATAATTTGGGTTCCTTGACATGAAGAAAACCACAGTTTTTATTTATTTATTAGGAAGCAAGCCCCAAATAAGCAACAACTAGATACACTTTAGAAACAAAACAAAAAAACACCCACCAAAATGTACAAGCGACTTTACAGCAAAACTCGCCCCAAAGTTTCTTCCAGCCAGCGCACATGGCAACACTGTGTCCGCCAGCTGCTCTGCGGAGCCACGGAGTGCTCCCTCAGATGTAGGTCACTCTCTCAATTAAGGCAATTAGAGGCAGCCGAGGCACAAGGAGGAGAGAGAGAGAGAGAGAGCTCAGTCCTCATTACAGCAACAGGAGTCATGGGGGCCTCCTCCTCCTCCACCTCCTCCTCCTTCCCCACACCAACTTAACAGTCCGCTGTGCCACCTGTGCCACGCTGGCACGCCAACGACGACCTGCATGCCAGCCAGCACCGCGCTGGCTGGCGCCCGTGGTTCAAATCATGTTGCGTTGGAACGCAATCTTTGTTGCAAATGTGTGAATCTTGTGCCTGGCGATAATAACTGTTATGAAGATGGCGTCATCATCATCACGGCAGCCTCAAACACGAGGATCCGTTCTCCTCGTCCGTTCACTTGCTCTCCTATTTGAGCTTTTTCTTTTCTTTTCTTATTTTGTATTAAATGCAATTGTGAGGCGAAAGAAATATATTGGGCTGGCTGACACATGACCCAAACTTTAAACCAGGATTAGAGGATCAAGGATTTAAGCAATGGGAACAAAAGGGCATGACGGCCATATGTACATTGTTGGAGAATGGGCAGATGAGGAGTTTTGAGGATTTACGGACAACATATGGTCTTCTAGACAAACATTAGGTTTACCGATATCTGCAGATAAAAAAGATTGAAATGGCTTCAATGAACCCGCTAATTAAGGTAATGGTACAGGCCTACAATAATAAAACATTTAGGGTGATCTCAGCTGTTTATCAGGGACTGATGACAAGTAAAAATACCTCTACTTTATATATCAAAGAGAAATTGGAAACAGGGGTGCAGATTGCCGAGAGGGACAGGTATAATATTTGTAAGACACAATGCACGGCCACAAGCTCTAGAGTGTGGAGGGAGTTTTGCTGGAAGAACGCTATTAGATACTTTATAACTCCAAAGGTCAGAGGAAAAGTCGCAGCAGAGAAACAACCATGCTGGAGACTGTGTGGAAACATGGACACTGACCACAAACATATATTTTGGAACTGTCCAAAAATGTACAAATTATTGGGATGAAGTGTGGTCAGTAATAAAAGAGATATTGAAATATGAAATACCAAAGACAAATGTGGTATTATATTTAGGAAACTCGACGCAGGAAAACACAAATGGAGACAACATGTATCTGGTCAAGGTGCTGCTGGCAGCCAGCAAAAAAGCAATAACGAGATTGTGGTATAGAAGTGACTTCCCAACTTGTGAGCAGTGGCTGTGCATTGTGGAGGAAATGTATGTAATGGAGAGATTTACACATAGACTCAGCATACAGGAAGAGTTGTTTCTTGATAAAATGGGAGAAATGGACTGAATACACGACCCGGAAGAATGACACCACTGAGGATTAAAATGGACTGTAATATGAAGATGAAAATGATGTAACATGTTGACCCTGTAAATGTGTGCGCATGTGACAAAATACAAATGAAGTTTAAAAAAAGAAATGCAATAGCCAAGTAAGATAATGTATCCGCTATCTATTGGTTAACTTTTTTTTTCTGCAATGCCGAAGCATAGCGTGCGATCGTGCGTGTCCGTGTTCGAGATCAGACTAGATCTTACTTGAGACAAACATGCTGTGACAACTTTAAAAAGTAAGGAAAACGGGAAATTGACGGGGTTTGCATTTGGGGTTTAAGTTGGCTATATCATTTATTTACTTGGCAGTGAATGGGTTGAGTACAGTACTTGAGTACACGTAATTACTTTCCACCACTGCCTGCTCATCCGAAGCAGTTAGGGGTTAAGTGATAAGCAGCCATGGGGATCAAACCGGGAGCAACGCTCTGCTGCAGCTCCCAAATGGCCGCTCTTGAGCTCACAAATGAGAATAAAGCGACATTAAATCCAATTAAGATGGCATCAGAAAAGGTCAAAATGTGGAAAACATCCTCCTCGGCTCTGGCACGGGCGTCCCCAAGGCTGGGACTGCTCTGCCCTGACAGCGCATTGCCGTCGGGTGGAAGCCTCTCGGGTCTAAAGCGGTTTCGTTTTCAGGATTCAGATTTAAAAGTAGCCGTACTTTGACTCAAGTAGAACAACCAGAGCAACTTTCACTTAGAGTTGAGTCATCATGTTTGACCAGGAGTATGACACGCTTGCCTCAAATACTGTCGAGTCGACTGTGGCTATAGGCCAGCTAGGGGTGGGCAATTATTTTTTACATGGGGCCACATATTGTGGAGGTAAGGGGCCAAAAGGCAGTGCTCCCCGCAAACTAAACACACAGCTTTACCTCCGACTTCAGTAAATAAATACTTAGCAGTCCAATTTTTGGTGAAAACCTGTTTTTTGCCATTTTTGATGGCTGAATTAATTCTTGACTTCTGACCAGTCTGACCACCTGCTTGTTATTGAGACAACTATCACGCACATGTGCTGATGTATGCATTGCGTCCATATTTACGTGATTAAGAAACTTCAAAATACAAGTAATGCAGCTTTAGTCCATGCATGAGGTAAAATTAGAAAACGTGTTTATTTTGTCATTTGCCATTAACCCTACACGGGCCGGTCAGAGTGAACCAAAGGGCCGCACAATGCCCAGGTCTGCTTTAGGCCATAGCTGAGCCTTTAACGACGACAAAAGACACAGCTGAAGGTGATTAAAATGTTTCGTTGAGGTGTTCCTGGGCGCGCCATGCGTGAAGTCATGAGCGGTGCAGGGGCTGTCAGAGCCTGGCACACAGTGCCAACCTAAATAATAACGTACCCACCGAGCACCCCTCATGAAGTCATTAGCCACAGCTGTGTTTACCCGTCAAAATGTCAGCTGGTGAAGCGGGTCTATTAAGGATAATGGGCAGTCTGGTTAGCTGTCCACATAGCGGCGACGTCCCAGAATCTGGTCCTGACGGCGAGAGACTTGTTGCGTGTCATTATACCCAATTCTGCCTTCATTCTATTGTCCCTCGGAATGAACCATCAAGTCCTCCCGGTCTTGTGACACATGCGGTAGAGCGTTGCTGTCGGGCGGTAACCTCTTATCTCCATATTCTAACTTTTTTTCTTTCTCGTAAAATAACGCTCTGCTTGATCATACTACAGCGTCACACAACAGCATCAAAAGTAGCAAATCAGCAAGCTCGAAACGCAGCGTGAAGCAGCGTGTTTTTCAAGCTAGTAGATCTGCTACTTTCGAATTTGATTCTTGAAACTAACAGTGTTGGACAGGTTTCCACCCGACAGAGACGATATATAAATGGTGCAGTTCTGAAATGGACTTTTTATATCAAGGACCCCCAATTTGATATGTATTTGGCCGCGGACTCCAATTTGAAAAGATTTAGTGCCACGGACGAATACAAGATTTATGCTTTGTTTTCAAATAGCAGATGTACAGTACATGAAACTGATTTCGATGTTATTTTAACTATACTGATCAGTCCCTTTATGTCTCTCTCTCCGTGGTCCTGAAACATGTAAAGCCAGTTCTGCCGCGTTTCCAACGTTAGCAAAGCGTTTCATTATGTCTCTGTCCGCGGTGCTGAAACGGTCAAATCGTTGCTCTGGGGGAGAAGCATGTGCTGCTATTGCCAGAGTTATGCATTTGGGTAAATGTGGAAATGTGCAAATCTTGTGCGAGACAACCTTCTTAAAGCCAACAGAATTCTCCAGGCCAGTGACACGTGTAAACCAACACATGCTCTGGCTCTGTAAATAGAAAAGCTGTGGAGAGCCGCGTGGCTTCGAAGAAAACCTATTTGGAACTTCATGGGGGTGCAGTTATAGCTACCATTTGTAACATTTGACTGGTCTGCTGCCCCTGCTCTTCAAAGGATAGTTCGCCCCCAAAATGACTACTCACCCCATGGAATTCATTGTTGCATTCCTAAGCCAATCATTTGACCAGCAGTGGTTCCCTATGGAGACACAAAGAGCCTGCTTTGCTCCCTATGGAGACACAAAGAGCCTGCTTTGCTCCCTATGGAGACACAAAGAGCCTGCTTTGCTCCCTATGGAGACACATAGGAGTCTTCTAAAATATTAAGGAATGCAACAAAAAATTCAAAACGCTCACAAATCATATCGTGGAGATTTTAAATGATTGTGAACTTGTCCTCAATCATACACTACAGGCAGTGGTGAAAAACGTACTCAAATGTTTTACTTAAGTAAAAGTATCAATACTGCAATGTAGAAATACTAGCAAGTAAAAGTCCATAATAAAAAATAATACTTGAGTAAAAGTACAAAAGTATTGAAAATAGCAGATCTATAATATTGTTAATCACAATTATTTTTGCAAATGACAAGAAGGAAATAAGTTTAAAATGAATCATCTAATTTAGTCAAAATTAGTCACCTTCATAGCTATTAGTTATTAGCTTATTTTACTGGGGAGCAGCTGGAACCCCCTCAAGGACCCCCGGGGGTCCCCGGACCCCACTTTGAAGAACCACCCATGCACTGAGGACTCGTCAGACACATGTGTTGCCTCTTCAACACGCTCTCATTGGCTGCCTATAATGGCGCAGATCTCTCAAGACGTTGTGCGTTCATCCGGATCTTCCGCTAGTTAGCTAATAATCTAATATCATGTGATTAATACCGGTCTAGAAAGCAATGATCCAGGATACGTGTCAGGCAGAGGCATCCCCAGCTAGCTTGACGCCACCTCTAGCCATGATTAACTGGCCTGCAATGATGTGTGCCATCTTGGTCTCCTTTCTGCTCCCTACCCCCCATCATCACAAGCGCACACACGCACACGCACGCACGCGCACGCGCACGCGCACGCACACACACACACACACACACACACACACACACACACACACACACACACACACACACACACACACACACACACACAACAGCACATGCACACACCACCACTGGGCAGGGGAATTGGTAACACCACTTTGATCTCAACTCGGCAGGGTTTTAATTGTCTCCAGCGTTTATGGGGTCAGGGTTTGGTAATCAGTTTCCCTTTAATGAATAAACACTTTGCATCATGGGTGCAAATTATGGCGAGAATCACCTGATATGAGCTAGTATATTATTAACACTATTAAAGCATAATGTAACTACTGGGAGTTATAAGTGTTCAGTCAGCGTTGGATCTGAGCAGCTGGAAAAATAAGAACCGGAAAATAATAGGCTCTGTGCACAGCAGCCATGTTGGATCCTTACTTCCCTCACTGGTGTTACCAATGATACTAATGAAGGCTCTGTTCCATTCTGGTCAAACAGAGTCAGCAGGGTGCTGGTATTGTGCATGTTGGTTCACTGCATGGAAACACTCTGCTATGCCAGTGGGTCTCAGAGTGGGGTCCAGGGACCCTCATGGTTGAGGAGCTTCCAAATGGCCCCTTTATGGGTGTGTAAGTCGGCGCTGTTCGCTAACCTATGAGTCACCATTTGACTCCCAGACTCTTGCCCAACAGGAGATCACATAATCGTGAAATCTGCTGGTGAAACCATGGGGCTTTTTGGTGAAACCAAGCTCATTCAACTCCCAATAACTATGGAGCGGATTATCGCGACGGCACAATTTCTTTCCTCTGATTCCTCCGCGACTCTACTACTGACGAATAATATTCTATGATTTTTCGAAGGTACGTGAAAAGGAAAAAGTAGACAACGTTTTAGCTCTGGCAGTTAATGTGTGATGAAATGAGTGACTTATCATGGGCTATGTTTACCTTGCTTACTGTAAATCACTCTGGATTAACCCATTAACACCCGGAACGCATTATTGTGTTTTCTCTAGATAGATATCCATTTACATTGTTATATTGCTGTTAATGTACTGACCTATTATCTTGTTTATTATTGTGATGTTGTATCTGCTTATTGTAAATCGCTTTGGATTAAAAGCGTCTGCTAAATGCCTAAACTGTAAACTGTAAACTGATTATTACTTTAACCATTATTTTATGCTTTAACTATTGAAAAATACCAGATATACAAGCTCACAGCTGAGCTTCGAGATCCACTATTATTTTTTTTTAATTATGACAAATATTGCAAATCTTTGAATATATATTTTTAAAAGCGAACATTTGTAACTCAAATATTTGCTTCTGGGGGATCCCTGAATAAAAAAAAAACAGAATGGAATCAGTGGTCAATCAGATTAGAAACATCCTTCATAGATGGTTTGTGATGCAACGCTGCTTGTGATGCTTGACGCCTGCTTTCTATTCCCTCGCGTGGATGGGGTCGCTTTGCCGAAAACAGCAGATCCATAAGCTTCCCACGTGCGTATAAAATAAAACATTACTCACACCTATGTAGTTCCACTGGTTACCGTGGCAACCAACGACGCAGATAAATCAACGCCTTAAATACACAAACCCCCGATGTGATCCTTTTCAGTGGTGGAAAAAGTACTCACACTTTTTACTCAAGTAAAAGTATCAATAGTGCACTATAGAAATACTCTGTTACAAGTAAAAGTCCAGAATTCAAAATGTACTTGAGTAAAAAATATATATATACTTAAACATAGTAAAAGTAAAAGTACACAATGTTTGGAAATAGCAGATCTACAAGCTCACAAAGCGTTGTGAGCTTGTAGATCAGCTATTTTCAAATATCTTAGGTATAAAATAGGGCTTAAGTGGATAGATGTATGTTTTATAATATAATAATTTATATCTGCAAAGTAACTAGTAACTAAAGTGTTCAAATGCATGTAGTGGAGTAAAAGTACAATATTTGCATCGGAGATGTACTGGAGTAGAAGCAAAAGTATTGGAAAATTGGAATAACTGAATAAAGTACAAATACTTCATAATTGTACAGTAATTAAGTAACTCTACTTACAACAGTGGTTCTCAACCTGTGGGTCGGGACCCTAGGGGTCCCCAAATTATTTTGGGGGGAGCCCAAAATATTTGTGAAAATAGCCGATCTACGGTACATGCTCACAACGGCTCGCAACGCGATCGGAGCATGTAGATCGGCTATGGTGGGGGGGTCCCCAGTTCAAATATGATTATTTTGGGGGTTGCGGCCTGAAAAGGTTGAGAACCACTACTTTACAACACTGGATGGTTAGCATTGAAACAACAGTGCGTGGACAGTAGTCAGTCCTAAAGATAGTCTTTGAGGAGTGCTCTGAACAAAGCCATCTGCTGACCTCCAATCAGTGTCAGACGACTCAGTGTTTTCCGAGAGACACCTTCTCTCTCATGAACTGCCTTCCCCTGCTCGGAGGCGTAGCGGCCTAGCGGGGCTCAAATAAATATAGGAGGACACAGATTGTGTGGTCCCACGAAATGTCTCACAAGCGCCTCCAGTTTACACCGGACCACATGTGGTATAATAGAGGATTAGATTATTTATTAATTTTTATTTTTTGAATGGTCGAAGTGTCCCTTTAATCGCCCCCCCGACGATGACTAACAGAGAGGAGGGTGTCATGCACGCACCAGTGCCTAGGACAGGCTGCTACCATGACACCACACACACACACACACACACACACACACACACACACACACACACACACACACACACACACACACACACACACACACACACACACACACACACACACACACACACACACACACACACACACACACAGCTATACTTCCGAGAGCCTGAGCGAGAATAAGCCTGATTTATACTGGTGTTGCCCGTGATAAATTAGTAGATCTACAAGCTCACAACGTGTCATGTTCGTAAAGCGCCGCAAGCTTGTAGATTTGCTATTTACAGAGCACGGCGCTGGCATGCAACTAAGTAATATTTCAGGCTTTCTCTGAAGGCTTCATCACACAGCACACGTCCTCATATCCATTTTTGCCTCTCTCTCCCTCTCTCTCTCTCTCTCTCTCTCTCTCTCTCCCTCTCTCACTCGTTCATCTCTGTGAGTGTCTCATGCGCGGCGCCGCACATCCTCTCAAACTGCCTCATGCTTAACATCTCACCATATATGGCTCCAATCGGTCTGCATGCAAGCTCTCGTATATCCTCCACCACCTCTCTACACCACTCTCTCTCTCTCTCTCTCTCCATCACCTCTCCTCTCTCTCCCGTGTCTGATGTCTTATCAACTGAAGCCTCTCTCTCTCTCTCTCTCTCTCTCTCTCTCTCTCTCTCTCTCTCTCTCTCTCTCTCTCTCTCTCTCTTCTCTCTCCCTGTCCTCCCCCATGTTTTGCCATCCCTATCTCTTCCTGTGTTCCTTCCTGTGGATGTTGCTCTCTCTCTCTCTCTCTCTCTCTCTCTCTCTCTCTCTCTCTCTCTCTCTCTCTCTCTCTCTCTCTGATGTGCAGCAGTGTGAGTGTGTTATTTATACAGTCCCCAGCCCACGCAGTGGAGAGCCTGAGCCGCGCTGAGCGGTTGAAGGGCGTTTGACTCGCTAAAGTGGGCACCACCTCAGAACAACATGGCTCCCATCCCCTCCCCTACATCCGTTTATATATTATATATATATCCCTCCAAACCTCCACCTCTCTCTCTTTCTCTCTCTCTCTCTCTCTCTCTCTCTCTCTCTCTCAAAGCTAATTTATTCATCACTGAACCGTAGTGTCATACGACAAAGAATATGCGTGCTTTCAACTGAATAGAGTCAAGTCCCTGCTTTTTTCCACTTGAAAGTATACCTCGTGTTTGTAGTTGAACAAAGCATTAGTAGTAAAAGTTAAGACACTCAGATAGGCTAGATGGCAAGCTGTTGATTCTCTCTGTCTCTCTCGTTCCCTCTCTCAAGGCTAATTTATTCATCACTGAACCACAGGTTCATACGACGACGAATATGCATGCTTTCAACTGAAAAGACCCTACGCTTTCAGTTGAAAGTATGCCACGTTTTCTTTCGCCGGAAAGAAACTCGCCGATATTTTTATTCTTGTATTTGTTTTACTGAGAATAAGGTTAGAAATAACTTGAGGATTACTCATATCTTTCTGAGGTTAAGATTAGGAATAGGGTTAGGTTTTGGCACCGTTTTACTGAGGTTAAGGTTAGGAATAAGGTTAGGTTTAACCGTTTAGGCATAGTTTACAGAGGTATAAGGATATTAAAGGTGATACACCATGAAATTTCACTTTTCCTATTTTAAAACCTTTTTTTGGGGTCCCACTAGCACCTTCTATCCTCACAAAGTCCCATTTCTGACCGTTGTGTCTTTCTCTGGTTTTGGGAAGGCGGAGGTTAAAAGCATCCCACGGGTTCTCAAAACAGGCTGTCCGAATTTGCTGCCGTCGCTGACGTCAACGACGGCTTTTTTTTTCTTCAAAAACTTTTTTTTCCCAGCCATTCAAAATGAGAGAGGCTCTCTATTCAGGAGTGGTAATTTAGCCTCAAACCTTTTGAAAAACGTTTTTGAGACATAAACAATATGACATAAATACTTTTTAAATGCATGGTGTATCACCTTTAAGGATCTTGATGGAATTTAACAATTAAGCCTTGCATTACCCGAGTTTACGTTTAGTTGACATTGTATCAGTGAACTGTACCGTCATGAAACTGTAACTTTTCCTATCCAAAACTTTTAATAAATACCTCAATCCAATCAATCAAAAGGCATAAACATTCAGCCCAGGCGAGTTTCTTTACGGCGACTCTTCTGGTATTCGTTCAACAAAGTATTAGAAGTTAAGACACTTTCCTACGTGGCAAGCTGTTGAGTAACAAGTTTTGTCTCCTCCTCCTCCTCCTCCTCCTCCTCCTCCTCCTCCTCCCCCCACACCAAGCTCCGCACCATGGGCGACAGGGCCTTCTGTTCAGCCTCTCCTCCACTGTGGAAGTCACTCCCGGACCAGCTAAGAGCTCCACAGTCTGTCCATGCTTTCAAGAGAGAGGACTGAGGACTTTCCTCTTTAATAAAGCATTCCGTTAGTTAGCTATTCTGGTTTTACGCCTTAGGTGTTTTGTTTTTTTGCCCCCATGTTTTAAATAGTTTTTCTTTTAGACTCCTTTTTATTTTAGATGTGTTGTTTTTTATGCACATTTGTTATATTCTTACATAGCACTTTGAGATGTGTTTCAAATGTTAAGTGCAACATAAATAAAATGTATTCTTATTATTATTCTTATTACTTGCGCCAGCAGAGCGTGCAAGTACTGCGTTCGGCTGCGTATATAGGTAGGTAGGTAGCTGTGGGTGTTTAAGCCCGTAGCCCAATCAGGAACCAGCATTGGTGAGCGCACCTCATGGCACGCTCTGCTGGCACACAAGTAGGCCATAGTTCTAGTTATTATTACGTTTCTTTATTATTTCTTTCTTAGTATACTCTTTTAGAGCCTAATTTATTTCGGTTCGGCTCTATCTAAACTATGATATGGTGTCATTTGGAGCCGAATTAACGACGTTACCCGATCCTCTAAAATGACGCCATATCATAGTTTAGACAGAGCCGAACCGAAATAAATTAGGCTCTAAAAGTGGAGTATGAATCGACCCATAGTCTGAATGAGTTAAACAAAGGCTGGCTTGCAAGACTATACATTCATGAGGAACACAGCATGAACAAGATTTTTCCAGCTCCTTGTTATACAGTATAGCTATTTTCATTCAAGTAAGGGCTTTATACAATTTTGACATTCATGACTAACACCATTTGGTATAGAATCAAGAGGGTGTTATGAGTCACTCATACGGAGGTACAAGCAGTGAGATGTTGGTGTGGCATGTCTGAAAGACAGAAATGTTCAATGTCTGCAGGACCACCTTGGAAACAAGTGTTTCATTACGCTTTAATGTGTTTTCCTGGGTTTAAGTTATGTTGTGATTTTACTTGTATATCTTTAACTAAAATCAAATCAAAATCTCTGTCTTCATTTATCAGTTTTTGATAATGCCCTTTAATCAGGGACATGCTGGGCCCCTGATTCAGCCCGGGAAAAGGAGTTGTAGAGGCCCTCATTGCGTGCCATTTCAGATCATTAGAAAAGACAAGCCAGTGGGCCAATTACATGAGTTATATTTCGTCATTGTCAGGTGGAAACCTTGTATGTCCAAAACCATTTTAAAAATGATTTCAACTAGTGAAAACAGCCGATCTACAAGCACACAACGCCTCGCACCGCGAGGCGTTGTGTGCTTGTAGATCTGCTGTTTTCACTACTTTTGTGCGACAGCCTTGTATGATGAAGTAGGGCTTTGCTTTGCGAAAAAAATTACAAATTTGAAACTTGGAGATACCAGGTTTCTGCCCGACCGGCCGGGAATGAAACGACCGTTCGGGAGTTGTCCCGCTTTTCCTAATGGCCAGCACGTCCCTGCCTTTAATCTAACTTTCATCTCCTTTGTTCTTTCTGCACAGCATTACACTGGAATTTAATGTATGAAAAGTGCTGCACTATAAACAGTGACTGATCAATTGATGTTTGATACAACCCCATTATGCCTCATTTGGCCAAATGAAACAAGAGATCTACAGTATGGAGGCCTAAATACATTACCCACAACTTTCATGCTCCAACTTAAAGGGATATTTCACTTTCAAAAGAATGTTTGGTAATAATTCATCGTCTACTCAGGCTTTTTGTGAACACCCCAGGCAGTTTTTAAGTTGCTTGATCCGGCATTTAGATATTAGATATGTTATCAGACACTTCCTATACGAACCAATTGTAACTTCAAACTCCATTTTAACCACAATAGATTCAATGAAAACACCCGTCCTTGGTTCTGGTGACTCATACTGTCCTCCTAATATGTGAGGGGGACCATGTCTTTTCAATTACCGGTACTTTTTTTCATTAATTTTTTATACATTCAATTCATTTGGTATTTCAAGTAGGGGAGAGAGAGAGAGAGAGAGAGAGAGAGAGAGAGAGAGAGAGAGAGAGAGAGAGATTTACCAGAATGATATCAAACATGGTAGAGCATTCTGTAAGGACCCCTACACGTCACAGTTATGGTGGGGTCCTTGAAATAAAAAAATGTGAGTGTGTTGTCGTACAGAGGACAGACAGAGCCAAGGGAGAGAAGAGAGGTTGTGAATAGTGAGGGAACAAGTGATGAGGAGGAGATTGATGGAGCCATATTTATGATGAGAGATGAGTAAGCATGAGGTGATTTGAGATGCTGAGCACGAGAGAGAGAGAGAGAGAGGAACAAGTGTGAGGAAAACATTAATATAGTTCGGGCAGACACCTCTTATCTCCCCGTTTTAACTTTTTGTGTTTATTTATTTTTTTGTAAATGAACGACCTACTTCATGATACTACACAAAGGCATTAAAAGTAGCAGATCCTGCCCTTTTGCCTCAAAGTGCCCCTTTGCCAAAAAAAAGGGGAAAAAAGGCGGCCACCTCACACGTTCTGAATAAAAAAACAAAACCTGATGCAGAGGTGTCAAGTGCCCTCCCACCTTGTTAACCTTACAAACATTTCTCTTCGCTGCCTATTGGCCATCATTCCCAGTCTCGGAATAATGACCAATAGGCTACAAAGAGAAATGTTTTCATTTCTACATGGTAATGACAACGTATTGCTTATTTTACTGTCCAATGACATGGGCCAAGTTGTTGTGGGACATCTTGCTCCATTAGCATAAGACATCCAATGTACTACATTTCTGTTGTGAAATGGCACAACGTACACCCACAAAAAGACCACCCCAAAAATCGCATTTGTGTGCCCTTTTCTGGGGTTTGAGCACCTGCCCTCTCAGTGCTCTCTGCACGGCCCTGCAGCGTGACATCATTCGTGCACACTGCCGAAAAGGCCAGCGACCTCAATTCACAAATAGCTTGATCCTGAGAAGTTAGCTGTCCTTTTCCAGACCTTCCAGATCTTTCTCATTGCCAGCGATCACACATCGATTGCATCACTTCTAACATCCGGAAGGATCAGAGCCCTTTTCCCTCACCAGAGAGTCTGCCCAAAGCTCCTGTCATCATCTCCAGGGGTTGACCATTATTCTGCTGCAACTCCCTCCTCATACTTGTCTACCTTGCATGCTCTTTGAAACCTCTTCTGCTGATCCAGGATTCACATCACGGTGTGCACGGCCTGGCCTGAACTTCAACCTCTCAAAATGCTCACGTCTCCCACTGCAGTGGAAAGTAACATTTACTCACATTTTCAGTACTTTTATTTCTACTCCACTACTCCATCTCACAGGCAAATATTGCGCTTTTACTCCACTAAAACCATATGCCAACTTTAGTTACCAGTTACTTTGTAGACTTTGATTATTATTACAAAACACAACCACTTCAGCCGTATATACTGTATATATTTCAGCCATTTGAAAATAGATGATCTGAAAGCAATTGTAGATCGGATATTTTCACGAGATTTTGTATACATTTTGTACTCGTGAAACTAGACATTCTGCATAATGAGTACCCTCTACTGTTGGCACTTCGAGTAGATTTTGATAACAATACATTTGTACTTTTACTCAAGTACATTTTGATTTCCGGACTTTTACTTGTAACAGATTATTTCTACACTGCAGTATTGATACTTTTACTAAAGTAAAACGAGTGAGAACTTCTTCCATCGCTGTTCACGTCTCTCCCCACACTTCCGGACTCTCTTCACCGGCTCCCGGTCGGTCGTTCCAATTAAAAGCAAAAACAGCGGCAGTGTCCTACACGGCGATAAAGGACATGTCACCCCCTTAATGCCCACAGGATACGATCCAGCCATACGCTCCTTCTCGCCCCCGCTTTGAGCAACAAAGCACTGTCCACAGGGGCGTCACAAGGGGGTGGAAAGTGGGACTGAGTTGCTAGGGCCCAAGGATGGAGGGGCCTTCATTATTTTATACTTTAGATATTGAAAAATAGCAGATATACAAGCTTGTAGATCTACAGTCTAGAGCTTGTAGATCTGCTATTTTTGAAAAGTCATGAAAATGTGCGCAAATCTTTGAATATATGTATTTTTTAAGCGAACATTTGTAACTACATTTTTGCTTCTGGGGGGTCCCTGGAACTAAATATTTTGAGATGGGGGTCCGTGGCCAAATAAATTCATTTTGGGGGTCCTTCTCGTGAAAAGGTTTGAGCACCACTGACATAGAAACTTAGGCTTTTCAGAAAACCTTAGAAGGATTTGAAATATTCAAAGACATGCACACATTTTCAAGATTTTTCAAAAATAGCAGATCTACAAGCTCGCAGCGCGGCACGCGGTGCCGCGCTGTGAGCTTGTATATCTGCTATTTTTTCAATAGTTAAAGCACAAAATAATGCGTAATAATGTGTTCCCAGTTCATGGGGGCCCGCAGTGAATCCTTGTACCCGGGGCCCAGAATTTGGTGCGACACCCCTGACTGTCCATCTCCTCCATTCCCTGCCACACGGACACCCTGGACAGCGCTTGACCTTTGACCCCGCTCCCTCCTGGCTCGCAAGCTGTGGAGTGACCTCTTGACCTCCCTCCATCATCAGCTCGGAGGACTGCCGTCAGCGGTGGAAGAAGTACTCGCATTTTGCACTTAAGTAAAAAGTAGCGATACTGGAATATAGAAATACTCTGTTGCAAGTATAAGACAATATACTTCAAAAAGCACTTGAGTAAAAGTGTTGAAATCAAAATGTACTTAAAGTACCAAAAGTAAAAGTGTAAGATGTTTGAAAATAGCAGATCTAGAAGCTCACAACGCGCCGCGATGCGACCCGTTGTGAGCTTGTAGATCATCTATTTTCAAATAGCCTAGGCATAAAGTAAGGCTAAAGAAAGTGGTTAATGTATGCTTTATAATATTATAATTTATACCTGCAAAGTAACAAGTAACTATAGTGTTCAAATAATTGTTGTGGAGTAAAAGTACAATATTTGCCTCTGAGATGTTGTGGAGTAGAAGTAAAAGTATTGAAAATTGGAAAAACTCAAGTAAGGTACAAATACCTCAAAATGTTACTTACATTAAGTACAGTAATGCTTAAGCAAATATACTTAGTTACTTTACACCACTGACTGCAGTGTAGACTCACTCTCCACCATCATCATCATCATCTTCCACTGCAGTCTGAAATCTCTGAAATCTCTTCTCCAACTAATCCTCCAGGTGATGAAATATTAAAAAAATAACCAAGCATCTCCAAATGTGGGCACTGTAGTGATGTCAGTTGGGCTTTGTTGATGTCAGTTGGGCATTGTTACCATGGTGGCGACACGGTTTAGTATATCAGTGATGTCAGCATGCAGATAGACGGTCAAAAGGCGGACGGCGGACAGACATTCGGTAAAATAATAGTTAGATAGAAGATCTACAAGCTCTGTCACCATAAGCATGCTAATAACTTGCTAAAAAAAAACACTAAAATGCTAACAACTTGAATCACTTATTGTGCTCTAGTGTATTTACAGTACACTACAGTAGTGACTGTATTATGTCTATGTTACTGCATTTATATAACAGGTACGAGTCAAGCTAACAAGCATGTCATGCGTGATAAGCTGTGAAAAGCTCTGGGTTTTGCGCTTGAAATTGTCGCAATAACAGACAGACAGATAAAAGACTGGCTTACTGTACTGTATACTGCTGTAGCTTTTGGGTCACAGCTGAAACATACTTATCACATTACAAAGCAAAGCTTAAAAATAGCTACATGAAAATGACCTTAGCGCCCATCGACTGAAGAAATGGTTAAAGGGACACTATCACACCACTGATGTGGATTTCAGTTAAAGAGGTGGTGGCATAGTATCTCTGCTGTCGGGCCGAAACCTCATAACTCCAAAATGTTAATTTTTGGGAGAATGAGCTCAAGTGGAGTTAGGAGGTTTTGACTTTTCATTGGTTCAATATTATTTTAACCAACACATAGATGTAAAGGGTGTTCAATAGCACATATTTATGAAAAAAAGAGAGGGCCAATCGGGTGGAGTTAGTTGGTTTGGCAGAAAGTGTGGAGTTAGGAGGTATTGTCCCAAGCACTTTTTACTACTTTCCATTGGTTCAATATTATTTAACCAACACTCAGATCTAAATGGGTCTAAATAGTCCTGATTTATGCCACAAAAAAAATCTCAAAAATGGAGTTAAGAGGTTTTGGCCAGACAGTGACGATATGCAAAATGTCTTCACTGTGTTCATTCAAGTATTGATAATTTAGATTGTTTGTTAATTTGTTTATATATTTATTTATTTTTCAACGTTTCAGCTCAATCTGGCGGGGTTTCAGGCAAACACAGACACTGCAGGCTGCTCTATTTAATGGCTGTTTGTGGGGGACTAGACGACCCAGTCTGTGCAGGGTTGTCCTGGTTTCAAGTGCTCATGACAAATATCTATAAAACACTTAGAATGTCCTTTGTTTCAACATTCACCACGGCCACAATTAATTAGTGATTATTGCTATAGGGTGTTTGTTCTCCCCGTCTCTCCAGCTCTTTAATTAACAGAAAATACATTTTCGGGTGGGTCACCAATTTCATCCAATCAGGAAAGAGAGTGTTCCACTCCCAATTGAGGTTGTTTGTTTGTGTCATCACTTCCAATTTGTTTGAGTCCTCTTTCCTAATTGGATGGAATTTAATTGGTATCCTGGCCTTTTTTTCTGAGCTTTGAGTTACAAAAGTTCGCTTTGAAAATATATATATTCAAAGATTTGCACAAATGTTCATGATTTCTCAGAAATAACGGATCTATTAGCGTGGTGCCACGCTATATGCGCTTGTATATCTGCTATTTTATTTAAAGCTTAAGTATACAATAATTGTTAACACACACTACCAGCCACAAAGATGCAGCCTGTGGTGGGATGATTTATGTGGGTACAAACAGTATATTCGCAACGATTTATTACACAACCACTTAAGTGTACAACATCCACCATTCTCTTTCTCTTACTGCTGCCTGTGTCTGCAGCCTGTTGTGGGCAAAAAACAATAGGCTGGCAGTTAACCCCCCACTGTGCATAAGCACCTACTACCCTGCACTGTATCACAGCCCAGACACTCCACCATTAGGCACTGTCAGAAAGTTAAGGTTTGGCCATGGACTCTACCCTGCCACACCGGCTTCGACTGCTCTCTTCGCATTCAATCCGACTTTTTCACCATTTCTCAGACGTTTGAATGCAGAGAGTATGCACTGGGTATCCACGGAGGAGTATCCTCCGTGGATACTTTGAAGTACGCATGCGCCGATATCTCTCGCCTTGAATATTATTCCCCTCAGGGGAATCGAACCCAAACCGTGGGTTTGTTGCATCCGTGCTCTACTGACTGAGCTAATGAACGGATGAAGTGACTCCTTTTTTGTGCATTTATCTATGACGTGGATAGTGGGGTAGATGTTGATAGTGAGGGACTGAATATTTACTATTCTGTCCATAACGGCACATAACTCGGTAACGCGGCTGAGTGGGATTGGGCGCCGTTCCCACCGCTCGCCGCGGCAACTCGGCTCGCTAGCGCTCGCCTCGGTGGCGACTCACGGGGGTCATCGGCGCCCAATACCGCGCCGCTCCGTCGGGGTCTGTGGCGTGGGGCGTTACACCGGGGAACAGAGCATACTTGGCATCTTGGCATCTGGTTCGAGGCTGGGCTTCACCTCAGGTTTTATTTTTGCGCTCCTCTGAGGTTGACCACTAGATGTCGTCATTTTACTACTAATATCTCTGCATTGGTGAGTTAATGGATACTGGATATCCAAGTATCCTGGATACTTTCTGCATTGAAGAGTCTGAAAGCACGTGAATATTTCGCATTAAGTGCGTTGATATCATTAGAAGCAGGTGAGAGGAGCTGTTAAGGGAGTGGTCTTGGCCCGGCCATCACAAGTAGTTCTCAAACCTTTTCTTGCCAAGGACCCCCTAATTGATATGCATTTGGCTGCAGACCCTCATCTGAAAATATGTTGTGCCAGGGACCTGCAGAAGGGAAGTTTTAATCTTAAAAAACACGTAATTATTGAAAAGTTTTCTATATTAAGTGGCACGCTTCAAGCGTGTGAATCTGCTATTTCTGAATAGCCAATGTATAAATGGATAAAGCGGTAGAAATGATTGTGATGCAACATTAACTGCTTTAGCTGGGGACCCTCTGGAATCCACCCAAGGACCCCCACTTTGAGAACCAATGGCCGAAGTACACCCCCTGGATATAGTCTCTAGTATGTCGCAGGTACTAGCCCTGGCCCTTGACGCTGAGTGCCAAGCAGGGAGGCATTGGTACCATTTGTATAGTCTTTAGTAGGCAGGGATCGAACCACCACCGCCAAATCTCACGTGGAAACTCTAAACACAAGGCCACTGAACACCAGCAGGAAGAGGAGCTGTGCTCAAATATTTCTTCTTCTTCTTCTTCTTCCTCCAATAGGCCATATACACAGCAGCCACATTGGAGAGAAGTTGAGCCTCTTCTCACTTCCTTCAAAGGTGTTACCAATGATACTAATGAAGGCTCTGTTCCATTCTGGTCAAACAGAGTCAGGGTGCTGATATTGTGCATGTTGGCTCACTGGAAACACTCTCAAAGCGTGGTCCACCTTGAAATAAAAGGTTTGAGAACCACTGTGTTACATGAAATGGAACAGAGCCTTCATTAGTATCATTGGTAACACCTTTGAAGGAAGTGAGAAGAGACCCAACTTCTCTCCAATATGGCTGCTGTGCATAAAAGCCTATTAAGGGCCGAAATTGGGCTACTCATGCATGGACAAGAATGAGAATCCAGAGTGGCAGTCGAATGACAGACTGGCTTTGAGATTACAGATCTGCTACTTTTGCCATTTTTAAATTTTAATCCTGAAAAGTAACAGTTTTGGACATATGAGGTTTCCACCCGACAGAGACGATATAGTGGATATAAATAGAGTACATAAATATGCTTAATGCCAAACACGCCGCAACAACATTTGTTATGGAACACTCACTCAGCATTCTTAACTTTTCAAATTAAATTAAGTCTGAGGGAAATGAAACTATCCCGGAGCAACCCAGCTCATTTCACCCTTTCAGTCCGTGCGTGTAGCTCATGGAAATAATCATAACATGGCACGGTAAAAGCACCCAATATCGCGGCTGAAAAGTGAGTTTCAGAATCATGTCCAGGTTTTCCACTCAGCTCGGGAAAGAATTGTGCCGGAGGGACTAAACAAAGTTCAGTGTAGCTCGGGATTTGATCGAATCTAAACCTGACCGTGTGTGGGTCTGGACTCATTCTATCAACACCTAGGACTGATGTGCCCCAAGATGACAGGCTTCCACTCCAAGAGCAACATATCTCTGCACGAGAGCAGGCTTTCTCCTAACCATGATAGATTCATCTTAAACACCCGTCCTTGGACCAAGGACGGGTGTTTTCAATAAGTCTATCAAGGTTAAAAGGGAGTTTGAACTTACTATGGGTTTGTATAGGAAGAGGGCGTATCTGAATCAAGCAACTTAAAAACTGTCCTGGGTGCGACCAAAAATATCCCTTTAAACACATCCAAACTGCACTCCAACAGACACACAGATATCTAAATTATACCGTAAACTGCAACTGATCCAGCTGATGTTGAACTTAACAAGCAGGTAAAAAAAAGAAATATATATGTAGACCTATATTTTTCTTTATACGTTTCTTCCTCAATTTCATCAAAAAATGAACATTATTTTCTAGATGTTGTTTTAAATAGCTCTAAATGTGTTGTGGTGCAACATGTTCGCAGGTCTGCTATTTTTGCAGTTAAAAAATAAATAAGGCTTGAAATAATAAATAAGGCTTTAATGGTTAAAGCCAAGAATGCCAGGTGTCTGGAAGCAGCAAGTGGAAAATGACACTTTAAAATGCACTGTGACATGCACAGTACGTAAGCAAAGATGCATTATGAATAATATTGTGATTCATGGGTATATTTTTACTATTCCATGTGTTCGCTATATGAGTTTGACTGCTGCAAGCAGACCTGGCAAATACAAATTAGGGGCGGATGTGTGTAGCCTACATTTATAATTAGTTTGGTTTGTCGGCAAACGTTCAATTTCCAAATGGTTTATTCATGGGGGGGAAAAAGGCCGGGGCTCCCAAAACAATCTTAGACAAAATAGCGTGTTTATAAACTTTTTTGTCTCTCATCACAACTTTCTTGTAGTCGACCGTAATTGCAATACTGATCATCATAAAAGTAACGCTTAATTGCCAATCTTCTGAATTGGAAAAAGGAAACTCAATTTGTAATGTGAATACACGGTTTGCGCTGTAGTTATAGCGGAGACGGAGAAAACACGAGAGCGGGTTGGAGAAATGAAGGCGACGAAAGCTGTCGGAGCACAACTGATCCGGCCCGCATTAAGTCGCATTTTTTCCCAATCCAGGCCGTGACCTAAAATGAGTTTGACACCTTGCTCTATAATCCCCCCCTCTAATCTTTCTTTGCTCTCTGCCTTATTAAAGAATAAATACTGGGGCTGCCTACGCTCCTTTAGAAAGTAAATAAAACATGCATACATTTGTTTCATTTTAAATTCAATTCGGTGTTGAACAACAAAACATCTCAAAGACTCCAAAAGTCATATGCAACAAAGGTGGGTGGTGGGAGCGGGGGAAAAAAAGGAAAAAGGGGGGAAAATCTGCACTCCTCTGGCGCCACCAGGTAGAAGTTGATTGATGTGACACTGAGAAGCAGCGATGGCAATTGTCCCCACAAGACCTTGCAACTTCTGGCGAAAGAACACCTGCTTAACAATGATTGATCGGTCCGTACGCGCTGTCAACAGGATTTGAACTGATATAATTGGGAGAGTTTGGAGACAGCGTTTGCCCCGCGGGACTGTGTTGTTCATGCAGCGATCACAATGACAGCGGGGGGCTTTGCGAGGTGTGCCATTGTTACACAAACAAGGCCATGTTGTGGCTGCGACGCTGCTGTAAATGGAACGGCGGGACATTTCTTGGTGACATCTACATTTGTGAAAGGGAGGAAAGACACTGTTAGGTTGAAACGCGTCCGTTGCTGCTACTGTCCGCGGAGAGGCAAATACAACTATGTGAAAAAAGGACATTGATTGTGTGCTGCTGGATGTTTTCTCAGTTTTAAGTTAAAAACAGGTGACATTTACAGCATGCTTCTACTGTAGACTTCCCGAAGACTGGGCCGACGAGCACTGAAGTAATTAACGAGCAGTGTTGGAAAAAGTACTCACATTTTTTTAGAATGTCACATTTCATAATGTATGAAATGCATAAAAAAGAATCTGTTGAAAATAGCACAAGCTTGTATGAAGTGGTTATGTATGTTTTGCAGTAATAATTAAAATTGTAGTAACTAGTCACTAAAGTTTTCAAATAATTGTAGTGAAGTAAAAGTATAATATTTGCCTCTGAGATGAAGTGAAGTAAAAGTACTGTAGTACAGTACTTGAGTACTTACAGTAGTTACTTTACACCAAGTAGTTACTTTACGCCACTGGTTACGAGCGCATCTCGCTCTCTTGATCGAAAACAGCAGTGCTCCCTGCATTGCATAATATATAAACTAGACTTGTCAAGTATTCTTTCAACTATACTGCTGCTTTTATATAGTATATACCGTCTGTCCCAAAATGCCCACGGCACAGGCCTCGCCAGATAGCATTTTGATGTTATCTTCGACTTATGCTGTGTGGAGAGAGAGAGGAGAGATGTCAGCTCAGTCAAGTATGCGGAGAGAGCAGCCTTGCGCTGAGGACTCGGCCTGCATGCCATTTTATTTTTCTACACTTTTAAGTCATAAATAATGCATGTGATTGACTTCCTGCTCCCGACGCTTTAGCGAGGAAAGAGCTCTCCGCGGCTGCAAAGCCCCAGCGGTTCGCCCGGGCTATATCAATTAAAATATGTTGTTATCGCATATTGAGCGGTGATCCGTCCGCGTCTGCCCGTGCCGTTCTGGATTCCCCCCCCCCCCCCCCTCGAACCCGTGGGGTAATTTGGGTTAAGTTATGTGCATTCCTAGCAGCCGGTTAACATGTCCGGCAGCTGCCAGCTGGCCAATCAAGTCAGGCTAATAAACTCTAAACCGAAAGCACCGCCAGCTGCGAATCCGAAGGGGGGAACGAGCGGAGAGAAATGATGACACGCGCTAGCAAACGATACGCCGTCAGAATCCACGGTGTCGATTCGGCTCCGGAGAGAGCGCAAAATGGTTCCATCTCTTACCCTCTTCGGTTAAATCAACGCAGAGGATTTGGAATGTGTGCAGATGTGTATGATGCTGATGATGATGATGATGACAGCCCATAGAAACACTGTGCAAGCAAAAATGCAAAAAGGAAAAGTTGAATATAGATAGAGACGGAATGTGGGATTATTAGTGTTGTGTGGAGTCATGCATATCAATGACTGGCACCGCCTTTAGGCTATTAATAGGCCAATATATTCAGATCATCTCTACAGATTAAAAATAAAGCAGAGGGAAGAAAGCCAAGGTTGCATATATTATTCAAGTTTAAAGCTGTGCAAATCCGTAACTTTCATGATCTAATGGGATTTGAACCCCGGCCTCCTGGATTAAAGAGGGGTGGGGGGGTGGAGCTCATGAGCTTTGGGCAGGGCTATTTGAACCATTAGTTGTCCCACCCGAAAACAGGGTCTAATCTTCTCAATGGAAGAGTAGGGCAAGGGCCTTCAACAGGGCAAGGGTCTTTTTTTCCTCATTTTTTATATTAACCACTTGAACCCAAGCGTCCATATTCTGAGAACTTTAGCCGAAAATAGCAGATCTACAAGCTCACAACGCCTTGCAGCGCGAGGCGCTGCGAGCTTGTAGATCGGCTATTTTCGGCAAAGAGGTTTGGTGTAGAGGAGAAAAAGAGCAGACTAAGTACAGAGTGAAAGGTCAAGTTTATTAAGAATTGACGGTTCAAGTGGTTAAATATCTGAAAACACAAATTGACATGAATCCAAAATACACTGATGATTGCGCCGTCAAATGATGAAACTATATGGAATCTATGGGTTGCATGGGGGTCCCTGCTTCATCTCTCTCTCAACTAAGGGGTCCTTGGGCTGAAAACGTTGAAGACCGCTGGAGTAGGAAGACAACATTCAACCACTGCACATGTACTAGTAGTTATATCTATCCATACAAACTGGTTGAAATAATGTATAAAGCATTATGTTCGCGTGAAGAAACCATCTCTCCACCCACACATATTGTTACATATCTGTGTGTGTGTGTGTGTGTGTGTGTGTGTGTGTGTGTGTGTGTGTGTGTGTGTGTGTGTGTGTGTGTGTGTGTGTGTGTGTGTGTGTGTGTGTGTGTGTGTGTGTGGGGTCATTCCCCATGCATTATGTAACATGTTGGGTGGAGAGATAGTCTCGATACGATGGAGAACATTTTATTCATCAAAATAAGTAGAAAGAGACGCGATATGCAAATCAAACATAAATACTGCATGCATGGTTGACTCACTTTGGGATTCCGCTCCCCCACGCTGCGTGCGCTTGCACGTGGGCGTGGGTGCGTGCGTGTGCGTGTGTATGCGTGTGCGCGCATGCTTGTGTGTGTGATGTGCCCTTCCATCAAGTCACTTCGACCTCTAATTCGATTTTCTACCATATGCTGAGCAAATAAACGCCCAACAGCCTGACAGGAAAATATCTGTTCCAGCATCTCTAATGAAGGCAGCCAAGGCACGTTCAAGAAGCAAAGTACATTAGTTGGGAAAAGTATGTGTCAAGAGTTTGTATCGTGTCAAATTTGCAGCCTCCCGAAGCACATTATTCAACTTGCTAAACAGCGAGCATAAAAGAGACATTGATCTAATCATGATTCATAGCATGAGTTTTGTTTTTTTGACTACGTATCGTCATATCTTATTCTCCCTGTCTTGGTTTAGTGGGAAATTAAAAATACAAATCAAAAAAAGAATCTCTTCCCTTGATTGCAGAGATAATTTCCTGCTCACAAAAGCATGCCAAAACACAACTGTGAAGTAGTTGTGAAAAACGTGACCACAATTCTACAAGGGAGGTGCGTGGTACAGCTGCATGGTTCCAGCTTTCCGCCTGGTTCCGGTCGTCTGATGCCTCAACAAACTACAACATGATGTAAAGCAGGTGTCTTCAATGTTTTCAGGCCAAGGACCCCTTAGTTGAGAGAGAGGTGAAGCAGGGACCCCCACAACCTGTTCATAGATTCCATATAGTTTCATTGTTTGACAGCACAATCATCAGTGTATTTTGGATTCATGTGATTCACTGTCAGAGTGTATGGACTAACAGAGTCAAAAGCTGTATTCACATGAACGCCATGCAGTCTCCTCTGTTATCTGCCGCAGACGCCGTGGAGAGACTTGTTATTAGGTTATTAGTTATGCCGTTTGAAGCTTTTCTATTTAATTTGAATTCCTAAAAGAACCCCAATTCACAATCTAATCCCACACCTGCAGTTGAGAACTGCTCGTCCCATGAGGCGTTCTGCTGAACGTTGGGCAAAGCATAACGCGTCTCTCTTTTCTTTCCCCCCCACAAATCACCATAGTTTCACAGAGCAGCTTCATCGGAAAACAAAGCAACAATTTAAGCAGCCTTGAATACAATCACAGAAGGACACGAGTTCCGACAAGAATGCTGAAACAATAATGATAATGCTAGCCTGATTACAGACTGGGATTGCTGCGCATACATAATAACATGTACTGTATGTATAATATCGTCTCTGTCGCGGGGTGGAAACCTCTTATGTCCAAAATGTTAGTCTTCAGGATTCAAATTATTAAGTATCAGATCTAAGAGCTCGAAACTTGTTGATTCGACGTGCAGCGATTCAAGCTTGTCGATCTGCTATTGTTATTGCTTTTGTGTGTGACGTTGTTGTATGATCAAGGATTGGGCGTTAATCTACGAAAAAGAGGTATGAGGTTTCTGTATGACAGCAACATTATGTCATACCACCCACCCAGGGGCGTCACAAGGGGGGGAAAAGTGGGACTGAGTTACCAGGGCCCAAGGTGGAGGGGCCTTAATTCTTTTATACTTTAGCTATTGAAAAATAGCAGATATAAGCTCACAGCGCGGCACCGAGTGAGTGCACTTGTAGATCTGCTATTATTGAAGTCATGAAAATAAGTGCAAACTTTGAATATATTTATTTTTTAAGCGAACGTTTGTAACTCAAATTTAGCTTCTGAGGGGTCCCTGGAACTAAATATTTTGAGATGGGGGTCCGTGGCCAAATACATATAATAAAAAAAAATAAAAAATAAACATAAAAAAAAAACTTAGAAGGATTTGAAATATTCAAAGACAAAGACTTGCACAAAAAATAGCAGATCTACAAGCTTGTATATGCTATTTTTCATTAGTTAAAGCACAAAATAATTGAAGTGAATCCTTGTACCCAGGGCCCAGAATTTGGTGCGACACCCCTGCCACCACCACCATTATAGCATTGTTCTTCATCATTATTACAGTAGGCTGAGCAACAGTCATCACTTTAGTCATCACTATTATCATCTTAATTATCATTATCTTTAGTTACTGCCATAGTCGTGACCAACAACACATCGCAGAATGAGGCTGAACGTCCCTATAGTGTCTTAAAGCCCCCTTTCCACTGCAAGGTGGAACCAGAACTTTCGGGAACCTGAACCTATTTTTTTGGTTCTGGTTTTGTTTGTTTCCATTGCACACGGCCCGCTTTCAGACGGGGCTCCAGGAACCTTTTTTTCGGTACTGCTCCTGAGGTAGTAGAACTATAGGCGGGGCCAGCAGCGCTGCTGCTCTTTTTTGGTTAGTTTAATAGTCAGTTAGTTCTGGTTATATGGTAACCCTACAAGGCTCTCTCCGTGCACACACAAACACACACACACACACACACACACACACACACACACACACACACACAGAGAGAGAGAGAGAAACGCTCGGGAAGGGATCGCCGAGCGCTATTATCGTGGCCAGATCTTCTTGCAGTACCTGTCACACACAATGAGCAAAACCTCCGCGAGCAAAGTTCGATCTTGCGGCAGATTGACGCAATATATCCCTCCACACAAAATAGTCGGCGACAGCACAATCAGCACAAAAAGTCGTGAAGTGTGTACGAGCTCTTAGGAACCAAATGGACCCTTATGTGTCCGCAGTTTTGAACCCGACAGAGACCATGTACTGTACATTGTAAGCTTGTAAAAGACGACACTGGTTCCTTGCATGGTCGTTGCTGTGCAATTTTGTGAAGGAATGTTTGTGTGTGTGCATGTGTTCATGTGTGCATGCATGCATGCATGCATGCGTGCAATGTGTGCGTGCATGTGTGCGTGCGAGTGTGTGTGCGTGCATGTGTGCGTGTGGATGTGGGTGAATGGTGAATGCAACATTCCACATTGTGAAGCGCTTTGGATAAAGGCGCTATAGAAATCTCAGAGCATTTTATATAGAAATGCAGAGACCATTTGTCAGGGGCCCCGGGGCCGCCGTGCTTCAACACCGGACTTTTTTTTTGCGTGATAAAAAAAGTGAAACCCTGTGAGTGTTTTGATGCAGAGCTACAGAAGTGGAGAGAGAGGGGAAAACCGGTGGCTTTGTAGTCCGGGTTAATGCAGGCGGCTAAAGGTGCAAACACGGGATGTCCGTGTGACGGAGTGAAAAGCTTCTTTAAGCCAAACCACAAAAAGTCTGTTAAATGGCCGTGTTAGCCAGGCTTGACCGAATAGGTTCAGGCATGTTGTTTTGCTGGAGGAATAGTTCTCCCAAAGATGCAAACAGCTAGGGTCTAATTACGGTTGCCCAAAAAACAGCAGCACGATTTTCACTAGTCTTGTGGGACAGTCTTGTGTGATGAAGCAGTTTATGAAAAAACACACACATTTGAAACCGACAGTGACAATATATAGTGTTTGCATTTGATGACATGTATTATTGGGTTAATTTATAATGCTATGCTGATGAATTGAATACGTACTGTAGGATCACAATGGAAACGAGTAACCGGGACTTTTGTGATGACCGGCAGACTTTCCGGTATGAAATACATGTGTGTGTGCGTGCGTGTGCATGTAAGCGTGTGTGTGTGTGCGCTGCTGTTGCAGCATATTGTACACGATAGGTGCTCAGCATGCATGGTGGTCGCCATAGCAACAACAAAAAAACTGCCCTATCACAAATCTAAAAATTCATGTGAAACGTTCCTTTGTAGCTGCTGAATCGATCCACCAATTTCTTTGGTTTTCTTGCGGATATCGTCGCTATCGGGCAGAATTCTCTCATCTCCATCATTATTTTGTGTTTTTTTCGTAAATGAATGCTCTGCTTCTTCATACCGTTTCCTTTTTAGTTGACCTTGTACCAGTGAACTGTACTGTCATGAAACTGTACCCTTTCCTATGCAAACTTCTAATAAATACTTCAATCAATCAAACTGCAGCATCACTTGAAAGCATCAAAAGTAGCAGATCCACAAGCTTGTCAGCCTCGCGTAGCCAGGCTTACTCATCTGCCTAGAGAAAAGCCTGGTGACAATATGAAGCAGAGAGAGTTCTAGGAGGTGGGGCTGAATTGTCCCGGAAGTTGTCTTTTTTTCACAGTGCAGTGTGGCTGCAAACGTATTCCCAGCTGGAAAAGATCTGGTCTACGTCTCCTGCTCCGTCGGTTGTGCTCGCAATAAACAATATCCAAACAAAAACATTGATTCAGGCGATGTTGCACCTATTAAGAGCGAGTTAAGAGCTACAATCTAGTTTAGTTTTTTAGCTGGGGAATGTAAACAGACCCGCACCACATGACGTAACTTCCGTTAAACGCAGACACTTCAGCTAGAACCATAAGGCATAATGTGGACAGGGTGCAAGCTTGTAGATCTGCTACTTTTACTATTTTTAAATTTTAATCCTGAAAGTTTTGCACACAACAGGGTTTTTTCCAACCGACAGAGACGATAATAATATATTAGTCAGAGATGGAAGCCAGAGGTGGAAGAAGTACCGTATTTTCCGGACTATAAGGCACACCGGACTATAAGGCGCACTGTCAATGAATGGTCTATTTTCGAACTGTTTTCATATATAAGGCGCACCGGACTATAAGGCGCACATAATAGACGCTACTGTTGCGTTATGCATCCAACCGATGGAGCTGTTTTAAAGGGAATGTCAATGTCAATGAATGATCCATATATAAAGCGTACTGGACTATAAGGCGCACTGTAGTTTTTTGAGAAAATTAAAGGCTTGTAAGTGCGCCTTATAGTCCGGAAAATACGGTACTCACATTGTTTACTTACAGTAAGTAAAAGTATCAATGATGCAATATAGAAATAGTAGCGGTTCGGAATTCCAAATGTACTTGGGTAAAGGTATGAAAGTGTTGGCATCACAATGTACTGTAAAGTATAAATAGAAGATCTACAAATTCACAACGCATCACGATGCAACGTGTTGTGAGCTTGTAGATCGGCTAATTTCAAACAGCCTCGGTATAAAATAGGGTTTATGTATGTTTCGTAGTATTATAATGTATTACTATTTTTGCAAAGTAACTAGTACCTAAAGTTTTCAAATAAACATACTGGAGTAAAAGTACAATATTAGTAAAAGTAATGGAAATTGGAAATACTCAAGTAAAGTACAAATACCTCAAATTGTACTTAAGTACAGTGCTTGAGTAAATGTACTCAGTTACTTCACACCACTGATGGAAGCCGGGGAGTAAGGAAGAAAAACAGTGTAGTGTATAAATGTTTCGTTGGGGTCATTTATTTAGCTCGGGGCAAATCCCACGCAACTCAGAAAGCCTTGGGGCGAGTTGGCTATGGGCCCATTCAGGCTGAGAGAGACTGGGAGAACGGAGATACACGCGGATACAGGCTGTTGACCGAGATACCCATCGAAAGAACGGAAATGTATCCGTCTGTACGTGTAATGTGGTCTCATGTGGGAGACCTAACAGGTTGAGCTATAAACGATATAGCTTAACTCATTTAGTGCCTCAGACATGAAAGGGTTAATTTTCCAGCGTGCCGGCCGCTTGCTCCGTCCGTGGCCAGGCCGGAAGTAGATCGAACTAACTAAACATGTTCCTACTTGACGAAGATTCACCCGGAAGTAGTTCTGGTCCAAAACGTAAACAGTGGTGGAAGATGGATGCCTTTATGCTTGTGCTATTTTAGCGAGAATCCAATGCCATCCTTTGCATCAAAAGTGTTTTTTGGAGAAAATGGACATTAAAGATGAGAAGGACCGTTGGTTTCAATGTTATGGGATCACTATTGTGTGCACGTGGATGCGCGATGATGATGAATCGGCGACTCCACCAGTGCCAGGGCTTTTCAGCGGACGGTAGGTAGCCATTGCCAGCTTCACTGTATATACAGTATATTTCGCGAGTCATCGCGTGATCGGCACTTAATACAAAGTAAGTTAAGAGCTCTGTATGGGGGGGGGGGGGGGGGGGGGGGTTTACATGCTCACAACACCTCGCGTTGCGAGGTGTTGTGAGCATGTAGATCTGCTATTTTCACAAAGATCCGTGTTATACAAAATGTAATGCCTCAACTCTTAGTGCTCGTCAGGGTGGGGGGTGCCCAGTTAAAATATGATTATTTTGGGGGTCACGGCCTGAAAAGGTTGAGAACCACTGGTGTAAAGTAATTACTCAAGTACTGTAGCCTATTTTCAGCACTTTTACCTCTACCACTACATCTCAGAGGCAAATATTGTACTTTTACCCCACTACAATTATTTGAAAATGTTAGTTACTTACTAGCAAGGCGCCTCAGGGCGACAAGCGACCGGGTCGCGCCATGTATTGGCCATCTGGCCACTGTGGCCAGTGACGTATATCGGACCAGTTACCCATATATGGAGACCCCTGGTACCCATATATGGAGATCAATGTACTGTATATGGAGATATGCTGTGAGAGCCCAAACATGCTTACTCAATTATTCATTACTAGAAGCTGGGCCGCCCAATGACCTGGCCAACTCGGGAACGATGTAAATAGGGAATGAATGCCCCGCCCTTTAATGCAAACCCCATTATACCTGTTGTCATAGGACCCGTTTTGACCATCTGTTTGCCTGTGTCCATTTATGCCCATATATGGAGATATCTGTTATCTGTCTGTCAGCGTCCATTTTATGTCCATATATGGAGATCACTGCAGATATAGTTCTGGGTCCATTTTATGCCCATATATGCCCATATATGGAGATATCTGTCTATTTGCGTCCATTTCATGCCCATATATGGAGATCTCTGTATCTGTCTGTCTGTGTCCCTTTATGCCCGTATATGGAGATCTTTGTGATTCTGCGTAAATTTTATGCCCATATATGCCATTTGCGTCCATTTTATGCCCATTTATGGAGATCTCTGTATCCGTCTATCTGTGTCCCTTTATGCCCGTATATGGAGATCTTTGTGATTCTGCGTCCATTCTGCGTCCATTTTATGCCCATATATGCTATATATGGAGATATTCAGAGATTTTTTGTTGACTCATGTGGCGTACGTGATGTCAGAGCCTTTTATGAGTGATGTCACAATGAGTCAGCGCTTGCGCCGATTTCCTCCGGAACAGCCTGATGTCAACCATCAGCCCGCATAAGGAGATTCCGAACGTTTCGCGCCGGTTAGGGAAAACCGCGCGTCGGGTCGGGTCGAGGCCCGGCACTGCACTCTGTGCCGCGGCGGGGAACGCGCGTGCCGAATCTGAAGCCGGTGGGACGAACGGTTCTCGAGATACGCGGATTACAGACACACAGACAGACACACACACACGCAGAGACTTCTCGCATTTATAGATAGATGTGAAAGTCCTATGACGTCTATGACATCTGACATTGTACCGGTACATACAATCCCTTGTATGCCCATACATGGAGATGTCTGTAGAACCAACCACACAGACATGGGCTGTCTTGCCCATCTGTCTTGGCCATATATGGATTCTGTTAGTGTGGTATGTGGCCGATGTGACCTCCATACAGTATATGGACATTCCCATATAAAGTCCTGTTAGATATGGGCTTAATATTGATGACATAAGAGAACTCCATATATGGGCATAAAAGGGATTTTGTTAGTGTGGTTCCCCTGATATCACGGTGAAGTCAGATTGTACTTGCGTACAGTACTTAACCCATTTAGAACAGGTACACATTATTGTGTATCATTATTTTATGCTTTAACTATTGAAAAATCGCACCCGTGCGAAGTGAACGGTGCAAGCTAATTCCTGTAAGGGCGCCTGCGCGAATCAGTGTTGTCAGTCTAGAGGTCTGCTCAGACTATATAAGGTTTTCGTGTGTCCTGACCTTTACACCGGCTCAAAACGAACACCTCCCAGGATTCGAAACAGCAACCATAGACTACAGGGTTTAATGTAGCGTGGTCGCTGTCTTGAATCCTGGGTGGGGGTCGATTTGCGCCAGAAAGGTCCAGGATATGCGGTTGGTCAGACTTTTTCCCTCTAACTTTGACTGACGGCCAATGCCAAGAAGTGCTGGGTTGCCTCTTGGAAACAGATTATGTCGGGAGTATATTATGCGCAACATACCAGCCAGGTTTGTTAGTATCCTTGACCAGACCAAAGGCTAATAACAATGTATCGTGCACATTCATGTGCACATTTATGTGTCACCAGAAACTCCATTTTGAGTAGCCGAGATGCAGGAGAAACTCCTAATTGTCGCTGTCTGAAACCAGATAGAGCCAAATAGAGCTTCTTGTGGGTTATAAAGCAAGGGGGAGACAGAGGGAGAACAGACAGGATGTCAGACAAACAGCCTGGCCATTAACAGCCTGGTGGCAGTCAAAGAGTGAATAGAAGAGAAAAATAATATGCAGTCCAGACCAGAAGCTCAAACAAAACAGACAGAGGGTTTAGGAAAAGTCCAGGATATGAAACAACCTGGCCATTACGCCTGGACCTTTCATGAACTTTAAACCGGTCTCAAGTGCAAGTTTAATGGCCAAGACAGATCTAAATTAGCATGAACAACACAGCATTTGATTGGTCTGTTCTGTTTGGCTAACACATGTCGTCACGAGTAGAACGGTTTCTGATTGGTCGATTCTAATGTTTAGTTAATCAACTAGCCAATCGATGAAGAATGAAAGAATCGTCCTGTGCTAATATGTTTTAGCTAAATAAACCGAAAGTGAAATATAGGAGCGGTTTGCACCGCTCAAAAATAGCAGATATACAAGCTCACAGCGTGGCACCAAGTGCCGCGCTGCGAGCTTGTAGATCTGCTATTTTTGAAAAATCGTGAAAAATAGAATTTTGACCCGATTCTATAAGTGTCTTTTGAATCCTTCTAAGGTTTTTTGAAAAACCTATGTTTCTATGTCAGCAATCTGGCTAGCCATCGTCAAAGAAAAGGTCCTTTTCACTTAACTGGAGCTCAGTTAGTCTGTTCTTGAGTCTTGAGAGACTACTATGTCAGTGGTGCTCAAACCTTTTAATGTGAAGGACCCCCAAAATGATATTTATTTGGCCACAGACCCGCATCTCAAAATATTTTGTTCCAGGAACCACCCAGAAGCAAAAGTATATGAAAATACATATATTCAAAGATTTGCACACATTTTCACGACTTTTTCAAAAATAGCAGATCTATAAGCTCACAGTGAGCTTGTAAATCTGCTATTTTTCACTGGTTAAAGCATTCAAAGTAAATGTACTTAGTTACTTTACACCACCAGAAAGGGGGAAATGAGGCGCTCCATTCAGTGGAAAAACAAATACCCGGCAGAGAATAACATAAGAGAAGACTTTTGTTTTGAGGACCGGCTTTTCACCAGTGTTATATAAATACCTTACATAAATATGTGGACAAATTTGTGCTGATTCAGAACGAATGCGTCAAAGTGTAGGGGCGTTGGGTATGTGGTATCCCAATACCCGACGCCAAAGTTAACTGCCTCTGTGTGCGACTGTGCGTACACGTGCACATCGTCACACGCACACGGCAAATGGGTAGTACACGCACAATGCCTTGCTCTATTCATTCAGTCATTCACTAACCCGTTTTCATCACTTTCTCTTTGCCAAACATACAGACAGATGCAGGCAGGCATGCACACATGCACGCACACACGGACGCGTGCACACACACACACACACACACCGACACACACATGCACACAGGCGAGCTCACACACACACACACACATACGGGGCCAGCTTCCCCTTAGAAGCTGCTTTGAAAAGGTTTATAGAATCTTAAAATAGCAGTGTGGTCGCTGAGCACGGGGATTAAAAAAGAGAGAGCTATACTATAGAGCTCCTCCACTGTGATGTCACACACACACACCTACACACACACACACACACACACACACACACACACACACACACACACACACACACACACACACACACACACACACACACACACACACACACACACGCACGCACGCACACAATGACACAACCCTGCCAACAGCCATCTATCTATACACACCAAACACACACACACTCTACCCTGACACTGTCAACCCATTGTACTCTACAACTGGGGCGTGAGAGGAGAGGAGAGGAGAGGAGAGGAGAGGAGAGGAGAGGAGAGGAGAGGAGGTGACACGGAAGAAGGAAAAAGGGGGAAAAAGGGGAAAATGGCAGAAAAAGAAAACAGACACAGAACACATCGAATGTATTATTATGACTGGTCATATGATGGAACCAGGCAGCAAGAGAGAGAGAGAGAGAGAGAGTGTGTGAGTGTGTGAGTGTGTGAGTGAGTAAGTGAGTATGTGTGTGTGTGTGTGTGTGTGTGTGTGTGTGTGTGTGTGTGTGTGTGTGTGTGTGTGTGTGTGTGTGTGTGTGAGTGTGTGTGTGTGTGTGTGTGTGTGTGTGTGTGTGTGTGTGTGTGTGTGTGTGTGTGTGTGTGTGTGTGTGTGTGTGTGTTGCGTGTGTGTGTTGCGTGCAGGGTTACAAGATGACAAAAAGAGATATGTAAGGAATGGACAGCCTTAATGGAAAAGAGAATTGTAGAAGAAAGGATCATTCTGGAGGCTGGGGCGAGAGAGAGAGAGAGAGAGAGAGAGAGAGAATATTGCACAAGGCAGGCTGGCATGGCATCACTGTTGGCACATGTGTTTTATAGGCTTCTGAGTATCAGGGCTGGACTGACACACACACACACACACACACACACACACACACACACACACACACACACACACACACACACACACACACACACACACACACACACACACACACACACACACACACACGCACGCATGTGATGATGACAGAGTACAACCAGCTGTGCACGCGTGCGTAGACCCGTTGGCTGCCATAGGACGGTACATTGCCAGTGCACAGCGAGCGTTGCAGACTGCCGTCACGACACTAACACACACACACACACACACACACACACACACACACACACACACACACACACACACACACACACACACACACACACACACACACACACACACACACACACACACACACACACACACACACACACACGCACACACAGATGCACACACACGTGCATGCGCGCACACACACGTAGATCCGCACGGTATATGCTAAACAGCATCAGCTCCTCTGGGGCGAGACTGACGTCTGCCGCAGCCGCTTCCCAGCAAGCAAAACAACAATAAGTGAGGTTCTGTGCCATGGAGGAGAAGCAGACCAAACAAGACAGGAAAGCAGATAGAAAACAGATGCACCAGTCCTGTTCCATACATGTGGTCCTGTTTAGTTCAAGCCCCTGCTCTTTCCCCTAACCTGTTCTCAACCTGTGGTACGTGGGCCCCCCTCTGGTGGTCTGACCAAGCAATTGGTGCAAATAGGCTCTCCAGCCGTGCTGAAATGAGCATGAGGGCACACCTAGCCGTTAGTAGAGGATTTGAGGACGGATTAGAAATATCATCAGTTTGCACGGAATGTTCACAAATGTAGTATCTAAATCTGTCCGATGACCAGGTCACCTTTTGTAAAAATATTTGTCCATTTGACCCAGTCATCAAATTATTGGCTTAGAAATGCAACAAAAACTAAAAAATCTTCCTGAATTCAAAGAATAAATGTGTCTCCTGTGTTGTTGTGTAGCTGAATAGGATGGGGTAGGTCTACACACCTGTATTTTAACATCAGTTATTATGGTACTTGGAGAGACACATTATTTTCTGAGGTGGTACTTGGAGAAAAAGGGTTGAGAACCACTGCCATAAAACATGACATGACAGTCTCAGAACTAATGTTGTAGAACCCAGACGATGTCAGGTATATCCAAATGTGGGCATTGTTTCAGCATGTTACCATGTTCAAAAATAGCTGTGAGACGTTTGTTTTTGTCGGTTTTAATGGGTTAGGAAATAGCAGAGCTACAAGCTCGCAATGTATCACAGCTTGTTAAAGCTGCTGTTCTCGCTATTCATGGAGAAAACTAATTTAGCAGACCTGGAGTGGTGTTCAGTTGATGTTTAGCCATACAGGAGTTGTTTTCCATCAGTTATAATCAAATAATGTCACCACTTTTTCAAACAAATAATCCCACCTTTTAATTTTCGTGGTGTCTCTGAACCCAGGTTATTATAGTTTTGAATTTTTCATTCAGTTTGTTCTGTTTTGTTTTCATAAATTATAGTTTTCAATTTCAGTTAGTTATTGTTTTTTAAAGTGATTTGTGGGATGAGGAGAGTGTGGAAAATCTGACATGGGAGAAGACCTCAAGAGGCAGCTGTTCGTATAGCTACCAGGGACGTGCTGGCCTTTGGGAAAAGCGGGACAATTCCCGAACGGCCGGTTCATTCCCGGCCGGTCCAGGCCGGCCATTAGGAAAAAAAATAAAATAAAATGTCAGCCTTTGTTCCATTTTGGGAGCTGAGCGGCCAACAAAGTAAATCGTCACTGTCGGGCAGAAACCTTGTATCTCAAAGTTTCAAATTTGTACATTTTTTCGCAAAGCAAGGCCCTGCTTCATCATACAAGGCTGTCGCACAAAAGTAGTGAAAACAGCAGATTTACAAGCACACAAAGCCTCGCGGTGCGAGGCGTTGTGTGCTTGTAGATTGGCTGTTTTCACTAGTTTAAATCATTTCTAAAATGATAATACAAAACAAACGGTTTTGGACATACAATGTTTCCACCCGACAATGACGAAATATAAGTCATGTAATTGGCCCACTGGCTTGTCACTTGTCATGATCTGAAATGGCAAATCTTTGAGTAGCAGCAGCGCTAGAGAGAGAGATCGCTCTCTATAGTGCGCAATGAGGGCCTCTCCAACTCTTTTTCCCGGGCTGAATCAGGGGCCCAGCCCAGCACGTCCCTGATAGCTACAGTGCGCTACAGAGTGCTGGTGCTGCTGTATGCTGGCGAGCAGTGGTGGAAGAAGTACGGTACTCACATATTTTACTGCAATAACGACATACTCCGTTACAAGTAAAAGTCCAGAATTCAAAATGTACTTGAGTAAAAGTATGAAAGTGTTGGCATCAAAATGTACTTAAAAGTACCAAAATTAAAAGTACAAAATGTTTGAAAATAGCAGATATACAAGCTAGCTTGTTTTCAGAATCGTGAACGGAAGAATTGATTATTTTTGACACCACTAATAACAACATGGAAGAGCCTTCCCCCTGCGGCTGTAGGAGACCTTACAGCAAGTAGTAACAAACACCTCCTCCTCGGTATGTGACTGTAATCCCATGAAGCTCAAGGACACTCAATCATTCAACTTTCAATTTATACAAACTCCTGACTGACTGCAGATCAGTGATAGGCTCTTTGAATGTCATTCTTAAAGCCTGCTTCTGCCCAAACTTAATAAAAAACCAAACTAAATAAAAACATCAGAAACGAGGGACTTCTACAGGGGCCTCCCGCAGTTCACAGACAAGGTCAGAGAGAGGTTTGCTGGGCATTTGCGTTAGGATTCAGGAACTGTTGGCGAGCAGAGTGATACTGTGGGAGCCAACACAGGGCACAGCTATGAAGGTGAAAGAGGTGCAGCAACTATGTAGACACACTGTGGCGCGACAGCACTGCAGAGCTCAAGACCCCCATGCTAGACAGGAGGTTGTGGAGGGCAGCCAGCGGTTCAGGAGTCTCGAGTTGGCGTTGGCTAGTCGGCTGCTTGACTTCCCTGGCTTTGCCCTGAGTTAATTGGCTCCCACAGTGTCAGCTTTCTTGCCACTAGTTCCGGGTGCCTGACGCAGTGCCCTGCCAGCCTTATCTTTATCTCTCTGACCGTGTCTGTGACCCCTGGGAGATCCCCCATAGAGGTCCATATCATCACCATATCATCAGGCAGAAACCTTGTATCTCTAAGTTTAAAATGTGGATGTTATTTTTTCTTTCTCGTGAATTAGAGCCCTACTTCATCATACAAAAGTGTGGCACAAAAGTAGTGGAAATATCAGATCTACAAGAATGTGTGCTTGTAGATCGGCTATTTTCACTCATTTAAATCGTTTTAAAAATAATTTTAAAAAAGGAAGGTTTTGGACATACGAGGTTTCCACCAGACAGCGACGATACGTCCATGTCCGTCCAAAATGTGGATAATTAAAAAACTAAACAGAAGACCACACACTGCATTAAAGTAGATATACGTCCCATGGTGTGAGATAGGCAGCATCTATCTGCATAGTGCCATAGTCAAGTGGAATGTCGGAACTCCTATGCCTCAACTCCTATATTCCAAGTGATTATCAGGGTGGGGGTCGCCAGTTCACTTATGATTATTTTGGCGGGTCACGGACTGAAAAGGTTGAGAACCACTGCATTAGAGATGGACAACAGCATTCCATTGCGGGCTTGCAGATTGGCTATTTTCATGAGGATAATTTAGTGTGGTGCGAAAACAGGAGGCGGTAACTAAGTATGGGGCTGTTAAGCCCGGCCTTGGGGGGAAACGAAGCGTCAACACAGAAGGTCAGCTTCAATTTATCCGTTTTCTTTTACTGTAACAAACACAGTGTGACAATTTAACAATTACCCCAGGATGGAGGAGAAGAGGCCCATTCAACACCAAACAAAACCCAAGAGCTGGAAATAAACAACCTCGCCTAACAAAATAAAAACAACTAGAATACAAATAACATAAAATCACATTAACTTAACTCTCAAATACCTGGAACGCGTTAGATTTTAACATTATTTTATGCTTCAACTGTTGAAAAATAGCATATATATAATAGCATATATAGCTGCGAGCTTGTAGATCTGCTATTTTTGAAAAAATCGTGAAAATGTGTGCAAGTCTTTGAATATCTTTGAACCGATCTTTGACCCGACTTCTAAATCTTTCTTCTAAATCATTGGTTCTCAAATATTTTCATGTCAAGGACCCCCAAAATTAAATGTATTTGGCCGCAGACCCCCATCTAAAAATGTGTTGTTCCAGGGACCCCCCAGAAGCAGAGATTTGAGTTACAAAAGTTTGCTTTGAAAAATATGTATTGAAAAGTTTGCACACATTTTCACGACTTTTCAAAAATAGCAGAACTACAGTGCCGCGCTGTGAGCTTGTATATCTGCTATTTTCCAATAATTAAAGCAGTCAATAACTCTAGGCCTAAATGGGTTAAATACAGACTAAAAAGGGTCCTCCACCCCACTTTCAAACATGTTTGGGGTCATTTTATCGTCTACACAGGCTTTTGTGAGCACCGCGTACAGTTTTTAAGTTGCTTCATTCAGTAGCCCTGTAGTCGCGGCGCCGCTTGACACCACAGTTATGATTGCCGCTCAGTGGATTCGGCTATACAAAGCCATTGTAACTTCAAACTCCATTTTAATTAACCATGATAGAATCATTGAAAACACTCGTCCTTGGTTCTGGTGACTCACACTGCCCTCCTAATATGTGAGGAGTTTTTTCAATAGCTTTTTTTGAGCGGTGGTCACACCGTCTCCATAGCGTTGCCGTGTGTGTAGGTATGTATGTTTGTTTGTTTGTTTGTTTGTATGTATGTATGTATGTATGTGGGTGGGTCTGTATGTAGCCTCAAGTGGTGTAGTACCTTTTATGACCACATATGTTAAGGGAGGGGCGCTGTTTTCAGGCCAGGCCAGGCCAGGCACACACACACACGCACACACACACACACACACACACACACAGGGGGGGGGGGGGGGGGGGGGGGGGCGGGGGGAGATAAACCACCGCTCAGTTCACACGGGTGTGATTTTTTTCATAATTTGGGTGGGAAAATAAAAAAATTAAATAAAAATGATGATGAAAAAAAGGCATTTTCAGTTTTTTTCGGAATCAAGCAACTCAACTGGGGTGTTCACTAGCCTGGGATCGCTTCCAATTTTGGGCTTTTGATCCGGTCGGGGGCGGATGACGTCCTACGTCATTTTGTATTCAAAACGGACTACACTTTGGCCGGAACTACCAACAGGAATCTTTTTTTTTTGTATATATATAGGCCTATATAATTTTTATCCCACGATTTTGCAACCCATTTTCACCCGGTGCCAGTTGCCTATGTAATCCTGGGCTCTGCTCTCCCTCTGCCGCGCCTAGGGAGACAACGGACTGACCTCATGCTTCCTTCAATGCATGAGTAGTCCAAGTTGTTTCTTTTCACCTGACAGGGGGGATTTCCCCGGGATGGACGTAGCGCATGGAAGGAACACGTTATTCCAACCAGTTCCTTTCCCCTCCATCAAGTACCCCGGCTGGCCAGGGGGAGGCATTATTGAGATCAGGATTACTGCATGTTTTTGTGAGGGTATCAACCCTAGGAGATACGGGGAGAATATGCAAACTCCACACAGAAAGGCCCTATCGCCGACCCCACCTAGGGTGTGGGCGCTGATGATGCGGAGGGAGAAACATGCCCCCAGGAATCAGTTTTAACCCAGTTTTGCGCATGCGCTAACTGGGTTAAAACTGATTCCGGTTGGAAGTTCCGGCCAAAGTGTAGTCCGTTTTGAATACAAAATGACGTAAGATGTCATCCGGTCTAGACCGGATCAACCAACCTGTTTAGTAAACGAATACCAGGCTTTCTCCCAGAAAGCCTGGTGAGGTGAGGTTAGGTGTTCACAAAAGGCCAGGTTTAGACATTAAATGATTGGAAGCAAATGTTAAAAAACACTAGCTATATCTGTTTGATTTTTTACACTGTGGTTGCTCCAAGTGACAGGGGAACTGTGGTTGGAAATTGGATTCAATACAATATGTATGGGGACGTTCAATTCATCTCATCACGCATGCCATAATTGAATGGTGGAATGTTAATTTCCTCCATATTGCATTTTCACTTCATAGAACTAAATGAAATGACATTTTTACAATGACTTTGATGCGTGCTGCTTTTCTAATCTTGCCTGCTTGTTGCTTTTGAAATGTCGCGCAGTATGTAAGAATGACAAGAATAAATTCATCATAAAACACCCCCTGTGTATTGGATGAAAGTCAAGAAGCGGCAACTCTCAAAACAAAATGTTAATTATCTGGATGTGTTCATTCTTGTGTGTAAATACTATTGGGATTGTCTAAACTGAAATAATACAGTCATGTCAATCTAGTTCCATATAGAAAGGTTTTTACATGAAACTATGTAGGGTTCTTCAAACATGTATAGCTTCGCATCATGCTTAGAGCTTGCCGATCTGAAACTTTTGACATGCTCAGAAGAATTGCATATTTTGAGGCCTTATTATTAAGCATTCTTGACTAAATCTCTCTAGGGAACGATAATCATTATTAGGCTACCGTTTATCATGATAAAGAACACTTACAATAATCCTATTGTGGAGATTTAAATGTATCGTGAAATTATCCTCTATCATGCACTGCGATCAATTTACCTTTTATTTTACCGAGTTGCATATCCGGTACCATTTAAACAATTTACAATTTAGGCATTTAGCAGACACTATTAACCCAGAGCGATTTACAGTAGCATGGTAATACATCAATAGATCAACATCAAACATCAAAGATTATAAACCCTCTATAATTGGTAAAAACAGACCTGGAAATAACGTACTTGATACAGTCTTTTTCCCCCCCACTCTCTACCAAATCTCTTTGCCAAAGGATTACCGATCTACAAGCTCACAACGCGTCGCAACGCCACGTGTTGTGAGATTGTAGATCGGCTATTTGTTGGCAAACGTTCTGTCCCAGGATCATGGATGTTGGGGATATTTTGACCCATATTCGTCCCATCTCTAAGGCACACACACAGGCACGCACCCAGGCACACACACACACACACACACACAGGCACGCACCCAGGCACACACACACACACACACACACACACACACACACACACACACACACACACACACACACACACACACACACACACACACACACACACACACACACACACACACACACAGAGTCCCACATCAGCCAGTCTCAGTTCCGCTGGGGTACAGGGCCAGCCAGCCAGCCAGCCAGCCAGCCGGCTGTTCCCCCTCCACACCTCCAGTCACCAGAGGATACCAGGCCAGCCGCGGGCATTAGAACGGAAACACAGCAGAAGAGTGAGAGACATGCGAATGGGAGAGGACAGAGGAGAGAGAGAGAGAGAGACGACAACAGAGCTGGTGCTCACGGTAAGAGAGAGGAGAGAGAGAGAGAGAGAGGAGAGAGAGAGAGACGACAACAGAGCTGGTGCTCACGGTAAGAGAGAGGAGAGAGAGAGAGAGAGAGGAGAGAGAGAGAGACGACAACAGAGCTGGTGCTCACGGTAAGAGAGAGGAGAGAGAGAGAGAGAGAGGAGAGAGAGAGAGACGACAACAGAGCTGGTGCTCACGGTAAGAGAGAGGAGAGAGAGAGAGAGAGAGAGAGAGAGACGTGGGGAGCAGGGGTGTCGCACCAAATTCTGGGCCCTGGGTGCCAGGATTCACTGCGGGCCCCCCATGAATGTTCTTCAGACTGGGAACGCATTATTACACATTATTTTGTGCTTTAACTATTGGAAAAATAGCAGATATACAGATCTGCTATTTTTGAAAAATCTTGGAAATTTGTGCAAGACTTCAAATCCTTCTGAGGTTTTTTGAAAAACCCATGTTTCTATGTCAGTGGTGCTCAAACTTTTTCATGTGAAGGACCCCCAAAAGGATATGTATTTGGCCATGGACCCCCATTTCAAAATATTTATTTCCAGGGACCACCCAGAGCAACTTTTCAATAATAGCAGATCTGCTATTTTTCAATAGCTAAAGTATAAAATAGTTAAGGCCCCTCCACCTTGGGCCCCGGTAACTCAGTCCCACTTTTCCCCCCCTTGTGACACCCCTGGGTGTTCACGGTAAGAGAGAGGAGAGAGAGAGAGAGATGCGGGGCGAGACGAGGAGTGAGTCATTGTGCCGGGAGGAGACAGATGTGATATACAGAGGAGGAGAAGTATAGTGTAGTGTATAATTGAGAACGAATTCGAAGAGAGGAGAGGAGAGGAGAGGAGAGGAGAGGAGAGGAGAGGAGAGGAGAGGAGAGGAGAGGAGAGGAGAGTGACAGATTGTTGTATCTTGTGCCGGTGACAGCAGAGAGGTCACCTGAGCATTGGTGTTAAATATTAAAGGGGTCCCCGGGCAGAGGACCTGGGCAAATGGCCCGGTACAGCTGTGGGACGTCCCAGCCCGGGACAAGCACACAAAACCAGACAGACACAAAGGGGCGGACACACACACACACACACACACACACACACACACACACACACACACACACACACACACACACACACACACACACACACTCATGAATATCGTCGTTGTCCGGTGGAAACCTTGTATGTCCAAAACCGTTTGTTTTGCATTTATCATTTTAAAAATGATTTAAACTAGTGAAAACAGCCGATCTACAAGCACACAACGCCTCGCGGTGCGAGGCGTTGTGTGCTTGTAGATCTGCTGTTTTCACTAGTTTTGTGCGACGGCCTTGTATGATGAAGCAGGGCTTTGCTTTGCGAAAAAGCTACAAATTTGAAACTTGAAAAACAGCCGATCTACAAGCACACAACGCCTCGCACCGCGAGGCGTTGTGTGCTTGTAGATCTGCTGTTTTCACTACTTTTGTGTGACGGCCTTGTGTGATGAAGCAGGGCTTTGCTTTGTGAAAATAATTACAAATTTGAAACTTGGAGATACAAGGTTTCTGCCTGACAGTGACGATATGTACGCATGCACACACACACACAAACGCACACGCACAACGTACATACATGTAGGCCTATACACACGCACAGAGACGGTAAAGTGACACGCGCACTCACTCAGGCGACACAAATTTGCGCACAGACATCCAAGCGCAGCTCATGATTATTCATGAACATACAGACACACGCGCGTGCGCACTGTGTGTGCACACAAATAGGTACAGTATATAGCCATGAAGGCTAGCATCCCACCGCGGAGCGCAGAGAGAGAACATCGCGCATGTTTAATTCACAGCCTTCCATTTCAGCATGTTCAATGTTCTCATCCTTTACACTGTGACCCCGGCCCACAGCCACAGAGCGCCCACACACACACACACACACACACACGCGTGCGCGCACACACGTGCGTGCACACACACACACACGTTGGAAGTTAACAGAAGCCTAGAGCAGGGTTGGTTGTAATCTTGGGTGCGGGGGGACGTGAACATCGCTCCTCATCTCCCCAAAGCGTTCCTCCTGTACATGGAAGTATGTCATTACGTCATGGAAGTATGTCAGTACTACAGTATGTGTCCGACCTTCTTGATTCCGTCTTCCATCTTTCCAGTCGGATAAACGTTATTTTGCCGCGCACTTGGGCCACGTTATGTCAAATCGACCGGCTTCATCGGGAATCGGGTGCTTCCATTTTGTTAACACATCTTCTGCCTAACCCAACCACGGACACGTTTACTCTGGTTAACGGTGCCTCGCCACGGCTGAGTTAACCCGACTGTGGCCGGTAGCTGGTTACGATTGTACCCAGGTAAACACCTGCTCCCGCGGCCGCTGGTGAGCTAAGAAACTCTATATCCCATCATGCAACGCGGCCGCCATGTGACCAAGTTTCACTTCCTCATTCAGATCTAGAATAAAAAGGAAGGATATAATACGGGGGCGTGTCCCAGCGTGGTACCGGAGTATTGCACATGCGCAGTGTAACTGGAGCTGCCATGGTGGAGTGTTCCATCCACAACACAGACTAATTGACATACTGTAGTAAATAAGGAACAGTGAAAGTGACACAAACACCCACAAGTTATTAGGCCTAGCATCTATTGTGTTTGTTTGTCTCTACTGTTTTTTTGTTTGTTTTTTAAACAATCACACTGCATATAAAATAATAAACTATAACTTTGGGCTAATTCAGGAATATGCAACACATAGTTGTGCCTATTAAAGCACCAAATAAGCCTACTTGTTTTGTGGCATAAGAACATAATTATGAGCAAATGAAGACCAAGTCCCCAGCGGGCAATTAAAGTGATACAAAACAAACACTACCATTTAATCCTTCCCTTTTATTCTAGATTCAGATCCATACTGTCCAGGCTGAAAAAAAGTAGCTTTCCTCACGTTGCATGAAGGGTTCATTTCAGCTCTCTCTCAGTGGAGCATGGATTTGACAGCATGGATTATGTTTTCCCCGCACGATAGAACAGACGAAGCCCGGCCACTACATGGGGTGGCCGTGCACACCGTGTGCCTTGGCAGTGAATAGTGTATTGTTTTGGTGACGTGATGGCAGGCATTGTGTTAAGAGAATATAGTTTAATTGCCAGACCCATGAAATGGGTAGGCCTACATAAGCAAATGTCGGTCCGGGTTTTCTATATAAAGGGTATATATGATGATGACATGATGATGACATACCTACAAAAGGCATGATGTCATAAATGATGATGACAGACATCATTTAAAGCCTATAAATGTACCATTAAATTTATAGGCCCAGAGGGTTGGCAGAACCGGGGTCTGGCACAACCAGGTTGACCTGGTCTAGTTTATATACATGTACTAGTGAATGAATTTTCTCAATTGACTTGAATGGGAAAATGCAAACATTTTACTTTTCCCAAATATGGAGATGACTGACATCATAGATGACTGACATAGATTTCTGACGTCATAGACCACATGAGACTGACATGGAAGCCAAATGGGAAAATGCTGATAGCCAGTAGCCTATGTCCATATATGGCTATTCCAAGATATGGGCTTAATATTGATGGGATCTCCATATATGGGCATAAAAGGGACAAGGACTGACACAGAGATCTCCCTATATGGCCATTAATGTATTAGTGAATTTATTTTCCCCTTTGACTTGAATGGGGAAAATTCAAATGGCAACATGTGATTTCCCAGAATTGCATCTTTCTAGTTCCAAAGTAATCCTGCTCCCCCATCTGGACCCTGGGGGGTGGGGTGGGCAGGGGTCCAGAATGAAGCCCCCCACCCCCCACTATCACCACCACCACCTCCTCAACCTCCACCACGGCCCCCACCCAGCCTCCCTAACCTGCCCCACGGATCAGCCTCTCCCTTTTCACAGTCCAGCAAACCAACTTCCTACAGTCCGTTAAACACTGTTGCAGACACACACACAGAGAGAGAAAGAAAGAGAGAGAGAGAGAGAGGGGGGAAAGAGAAGAAAAGGGGAGGGAGGGAGAGAGAGCAAGAGAGTTGGAGAGAAAACAAAAGTGGAGGGAGAGAGAGTTGGAGAGCCTGGAAACGGGGAGGGGGGAAGAGAGAGAGAGAGAGAGAGAGAGAGAGAGAGAGAGAGAGCGAGATGATTTCTCTGGGGACCGGTCCAGGTGAGATGAGAGGAGGCCTGATTGAATGGATTAATCGGCCGCCTTAAGCCTCAAATACCTGGAGCGAGTCCGAGTCGCGTTAGATTTTAACCACTTTAGCCATTATTTTATCCTTTAACTATTGAACAATAGCAGATCTACAAGCTCACAGCGCGGCACTCGGTTGCCGCGCTGTGATCAGCTTGTAGATCTGCTATTTTTGAAAAATCGTGAAAATGTGTGCAGATTTTTCAATATATATTTTTCAAAGCAAACTTTTGTAACTCAAATCTCTGCTTCTGGGGGGGTCCCTGGAACAACATATTTTGAGATGGGGGTCGGTGGCCAAATAAATGTAATTTTGGGGGTCCTTGACATGAAAAAGTTTGAGAACCAATGATTTAGAGGAAGGATTTAGAAGTCGGGTCAAAGATCGGGTCAAAGATATTCAAAGACTTTCACGATTTCTCAAAAATAGCAGATCTACAAGCTCACAGCGGCCGCGCTGTGAGCTTGTATATCTGCTATTTTTCAATGGTTAAAGCATAACATAATGGTTAAAGTGATTAAAATCTACCGCGACTCGGGCGCGTTCCCGGTATTTGAGGGTTAAAGAAACAATATAGCTTCAGAGGAAACCACCTGGAGTCTCACAAAAGGAGGGTTCAGCCTGCGGAGACTGCTTTTGATTTCACTGACAGATGAGATGATCCGACTGGGACGCCATTATAGTCTCTACTAATATGTGCCATCGACTGCCTGTCTCTGGCACACACACAGCGTGGGCAGGGGCGTCGCACCAAATTCTGGGCCCTTGGGTACGGGGATTCACTGTGGGCCCCCCCATGAATGTTCTTCATATAGGGGAGGGGGTTTACCCCATTTAGAGCTCACAGTGCGGCACCCGGTGCAGCGCTGCGAGCTTGTAGATCTGCTATTTTTTGAAACATCGTGAAAAGTCTGAACATATCAAATCCTTCTAAGGTTTTTTGAATGTTTCTACATCAGCGGTGCTCAAATTCTTCATGTCAAGGACCCTCAACATGCTATGTATTTGGCCACAGACCCCCATCTCGAAATATTTAGTTGTGAGTTACAAATGTTCACTTAAAAAAATACATATATTCAAAGATTTGCAAAAATGTTCACGACTTCTCAAAAATAACAGAGTTTGTAGATCTGCTATTTTTCAATAGTTAAAGTATAAAATAATTAAGGTCCCTCCACTTTGGGCCCTAGTAACTCAGTCCCACTTCCCCCCCCCTCCTTGTGACGCCCCTGAGTGTAGGCACCAAGCATCTAGTCTGGCACACACACAGTGTAGGCACCAAACAAACAAATAAACAAGGCCCGGTCCCCCGCTAATATAGATCAAAGAACTCGTTATTTGAATCGCATTCAAAAAAACGAAGTCTACTTTATACTGTATGCATGTATAATGTCCTCCTATACGCTGGAGTTTCTTTTTACTTGCATAAAACACTAAATTATTCCTTGATTCATCCTTAGCACAGCAATTTACTCTCTGCCACATTATGCATGAACACACACACGCACACACACACACACACACACACACACACACACACACACACACACACACACACACACACACACACACACACACACACACACACACACACACACACACATCCGATGTTAATTCATCCATTTGTATGCCAGAGGATGTTACACAACAGTTTAACCTTACAGGTCCACTTGGTTACATGTATTACATGCACCGAGTTAACAAGTTAACACTGAGGATTTGACTGTGTATCCGTGGTCACGTGGTGTAGTGCTCACGTGCCACCGCAGCTGACGCAGCATCCATCCCACCCAGGGTTGCCAACTCCCAGAGATTGAAACCAGGGACAGCTTGCAGCAGTGTGACACACTACTGCCACTGCTACATACATGATAGCCTCCCCCTCCCTTCGTTTTCATAGTATCTGTCAATTTGGGCAATTTGGTAGAAAAGGTATTTACATTTTAACTTTAGAGATGTGCAGATACCCCGTATACACTCTACAGTATGTTGGTTTGTTTACAGTGATGGGCAGTAGATAGCTACAGGTAGCTAAGCTACATAGCTCAACTACATTTCTAAGTAGCGTAAGTTTGATACATTCCTTTGGCGATAGCTTGTAGTGTAGTTTTATAGCTATATTTAATCAGAGTAACTAGTAATGAGCATATACAATTTAACATTTTCCAAATAGCTTGCCCATCACTGGGTTGGGAAAAACAAATAAATAAATAGACCAGTCAATTGCAATAGTGTCCCCAGTAGTGAGGGGACATTCCAGACATCTGACCCCCCCTCCCCAGTCCCCAGGGGGATCCCCAGATGACAGTGAAGTGACAATTTAAGGACTAAAAAAGAAAGAAAAGAAAAATAGTGTCGATTTGGCTGGCTACTTTTGCCATGTAGGTTGTAGCTTAGGTAACTACATTTCTTTGGAGATAGCTTATTTAATCAAGTGTAACTTGTAGCTTAGGTGACTACATTTTCCAAGTAGCTTGCACATTAAACTTATCATCTAGGGACGGACGAAAATTATTTTGGGGGCCGCCCCTAATAAAAATACCATCCTCCGCAGTTATATTTATTCAAAAAACACCACTGTTGTGTACAAGTGTGCTCATGGGCACCTACAGTGTGTATTATGCCATCTACATAGACACTCCCATAGACTGTCACACAATGTGTCAAAGCACCGTCAGTGCGTCTATCACTCAGCTGTCACGGTGCAGGGGAAGACACGCTGCTATAGCTGAATACGAGAGGGTTAGCTCAGGTTGGTGTTATATTGATTCCTGCCAGGCTGCCACCGGGGGCCTAGTGTTTCTCACTTGTATTTAACCAGACTGGAAACACTTTCTTATTTACACGAATGCCTCGTGGGAACAGTTGCTTAGAGAGAGTGGTGAAAAAATGCTACAAATACATAATAGTCACGAACCTGGCGCGGTCGGCCGCATGCACTTACATCTGGAAGCTGCCAAGAAAACAGCTATATAGCGTTGTAGCGGGGTGTTGTTAGAGGAGCGGCGCTAAGAGCATTCCGGGGCAACTCACTAAAGGGCAGATCGGCAGTGGTTATTATGTGGAATATAACAACAACATGCAGCGCGCTGGGCGCCAGAACCACTGACCTGAATGAGAGCTAACCTTAAAGCTGTTTGCCGTCACAATCCTATCTCTGGCTCCTGCTGTATGTGTCGCTCTCTCCCTCCCTCTCTCTCTCTCTCTCTCTCTCTCTCTTTCACTCCCTTACACTCATGAACGCCCACACATACAGTGGTGGAAAGTCAAATGTTTTACTTACGGTAAATAAAAGTATCAATGCTGCGATGTTGGAATTACTCTGTTCCAAGTAATAGTCCAGAATTATAAATCGACAAAAAGAAAACTTGGTTGGTATGAAAATGTGCTTAAAGTACCAAAAGTAGAACATACTCATTGTGCAGAATGTCCCGTTTCAAAAGTTTTCAAATGGCCGAAATGTACTGTACTGTATAGGCCTCGAGTGGTTAATGTACCGGTAGCCTATGTTTTGTAATAATAATCAAAATCTACAAACTACAAAGTAACTATAAACTAAAGTTTTCAATAAATGTGTGTGTGTGTGTGTGTGTGTGTGTGTGTGTGTGTGTGTGTGTGTGTGTGTGGGTGCGTGCGTGCGTGCGTGCGTGCGTGCGTGCGTGCGTGCGTGCGTGCGTGCGTGCGTGCGTGTGTGTGTGTGTGTGTGTGGACAGGGAATTACTACTTTGTGGGGACCTCATGTCCCCACAAAGATAGTACAATCGGAGGAAAAAACCTTGTGGGGACAAATTAATACGTCCCCACAAGGTGTTTAGGGGTTAGGTTAAGGGTTAGGGTTAGGGTTAGGTTTAGGGTTAGGGTTAAAAATGAATGGAATGTCCCCACAAATATAGTAGACTATGTGTAATGTCCCCACAAAGTAGTAATTGCAAACCTGTGTGTGTGTGTGTGTGTGTGTGTGTGTGTGTGTGTGTGTGTGTGTGTGTGTGTGTGTGTGTGTGTGTGTGTGTGTGTGTGTGGGTTTACAGTGTGTATATATATATATATATATATATATATATATATATATATACACTGTAAACCCACACACACACACACACACACACACACACACACACACACTGTAAAGAATAAAGATTGTAGGCACTGATTCCACGTCTTTACAGAATACAGGCTCTGAAATGCAGCCTGCTCAAAGTATGAAAGTAAAAAGAAGCGTATAGTGACATTTCCACTCACTGTCTCGGTCTCTCTACAAAGCAGACTGAACCTTGTGTCACATCAAAGCAGCGCGATGCGACTTTCCTGTTCTACCCCGGATTTGAACCCCAGCACCCCAGTGTGCGAGTTTTATTCTTTTTTGTTAATACAACTGAGCTAATACTGTAGTGTAGGGCCTGCTTGGTCTACGGATACATTAAATGTTCAGAAACAGGGTTGTCTCATATTTAACCTGGGCACAGGATATGAATGTCTCAAGTTACTGTATAATGTATTAACATTATACGCTACCGTATACAATCTATTATCTGAAGTGTGTTCAAATGTAGGGGCAAAAGTAAAGAAAAAATCACACCCAATGTGAAGTGAGTGGTGGTCGTGCTTGCATAACGTCTTCAGACTAGGATATAGGTCTAGGATGTAATTGGTGATGTAATACAGGCTACACACACACACATTGCTATGGCAAAACGCTGAGGAAAAAGTGGCTACAGATAGGTCTAGGATGTAATTGGTGATGTAATACAGGCTACACACACACACACACACATATTGCTATGGCAAAACGCTGAGGAAAACACATTGCTATGGCAAAACGCTGAGGAAAAGTGGCTACAGACACACGCACAGCCACTCTATGGAGCTGTTTACCACCGCTCAAAAAGTACAGCAACAACGTAATTGTACTTTGTTTTCTTCCCACATCTTCTGCACGGCACCCCCAGCGTGAACAGG
>NC_137812.1:24968134-25018134 GCF_963921795.1 Nannobrachium achirus | reverse complement strand
GGCTATATCAGATATGAATGAATATCATAAACTATGCAGAACCCCCCCGCTGACAGAAACGCGCACATGGTGTGTTTATTTTTTTAACACAGTCCTTATATGCGGCGATCGCAGATTCCCCAATGGCGATTTCAATACAAAACAATACCAGCATGAACCCCCTAGAGGGCGACATTACGCACAAATGACGACATGGCTTCGCTTCTCAATTGTGAGTGTTTTTTATCACAATAAACGATAATAGCGATTATCGTCCCATCCCTAGTTGAGAACCACTGCCTTTAACAGTGACGTGCACGTCAAGAGTCACCTGCGTGATGACGGACTTGGGGTCCGTCTGGTTGATCCTCAGCGTCACCACGGAGATGTCCAGGGCGTCGTCAGGGCGGGGCGCCGGGCGCAGGTCCTGGTCGGCCACGGGCCGCGTCTGGCCCAGGACCACCGCAATACTGAGACCCGGGGGCTTCTGGCCGGCCACGGGGACCACCATCTGGGCCAGTAGGAGGAGCAGCCAGCCCACTGCACCCATCATAACCTAGACACGCACACACGTGCACACACGCACGCACGCACGTGCACAAACACACACACACACACACACACACACACACGCACACATGCACACACGCACACGCACACGCACACGCACACACACACACGCACACACACATGCACACACACATGCACAAAGACACACAGTAGTGTCAGTCAGTCTGTCAGTAGTGGAAGAAGTACTTCCATTTTCTTTACTTGAATGAAAGTATCAAATATACCACCGAGTATTATACTGGAAGTAAAAGCACTCATTACGCAGAAGGTTCCATTTTACACATTTTCATGTATAAAATAATATAATAATATAATATAGGGCTGGGACTCGATTAAAACATGTATCTAATTAATTAGAGACTTTGTGATTCATTAATCAAAATGTATCACGTTTAATCACATATAAATATTTGACCAGTTAAAACACATTTTGGTATACGAGTGAATCAATGAGTGAGTGAGTTTTTTAAATCCCCAAGCAAAGCAGTCTGATCGGCTTCTTCTCCCATTTGCTTGCACTGAGGTTTGTTGTCTGTTGGTTGGTGCACCTGTATGATCGATACTAAATAAATTTGTAAATACTCCAGTAAAAAAGAAAAAAAGTAGGGTAGGCATTCTTGAATAAATGTAGGCTACTTAGTTACTTTCCACCCCTGCAGAGCAGTTCGCCCAGATCTGGGCTCCATTCTCCTCCATGTTACCAGAAGATAAAGTGATGCCTACAGGCTACAGGCCACGTTGCACAGGAAAAAAGTGCCTCTGCTATAAATGGATTAGATAACCCCTGATATAAACACAATTTGATTTTGCCCAAATGAGTGGGAGTGTATGTATGGGGAAGGAAAAGTTTCTCAATACCTATCAGTGCAAGAAGGAAGAACTGTCTGTAGCGATGGATATCAATCCACCCAGGTGGAAAAATAAAGAGATACGTCCAGACAAACACTGGCAATCTAGAGCGAGCTGGTTCCATTCGGCTGCATCCAGGGTCGTCACAAGGGGGGGGGGAGTGGGACTGAGTTACTAGGGCCCAAGGTGGAGGGGCCTTAATGATATTATACTTTAGGTATTGAAAAATAGTAGATCTACAAGCTCACAGCGCGCTGCGAGCTTGTAGATCTGCTATTTTTGAAAAGTCATGAAAATGTGTACAAATCTTTGAATATATGTATTTTTTAAAGTGAACATTTGTGACTCAAATGTTGCTTCTGGGGGGGTCTCTGGAACTAAATATTTTGACATGGGGGTTCGTGGCCAAATACATATAATTTTGGTGGTCCTTCACATGAAAAAGTTTGAGCACCACTGACATAGAAACATAGATTTTTCCAAAGACTTGCACAAATGTTCACGATTTTTCAAAAATAGCAGATCTACAAGTTCGCAGCGCGGCACTCGGTGCCGCGCTTGTATATCTGCTATTTTTTTTTTTTTTCAATAGTTAAAGCTATACTGTGTAAGATGCCCAACTAGTGGTCATTAGCCCTATAGCAAACCGCGGTCGCGTCCGCGTCTTTCGGCCGTTTTTCGTACCTTCAGACCCCCGCGTCTGCCTCCACCTCGCTGAGATCTATCTTTTGAGGGGTCCCTTGTTCCTGTGCGTTCAGTAATTCCAGAGATACGGACTCCTTCACCCTGCCTGGTAGGCGAAATTACCTAGAGAAGGGATGGTACAAACGGGCGACAACAAATATGGCTGCCATAGCGACCCCACTTCAAGATGCGCTGTGATTGGCCGGCAGTTGTATAACCCTCGATGTGATTGGCCGGTAGTGTGATGACGCAATTTTGGCGCGAGATCCGGTCCCCGGCAAGGATCGCAGTTTACATATATAGAGAAGGCTTTACAGGCTGAAATTCACGGAGTGGGTGTTCTAAAACTTTAGCGATTTAACAGTTAGGACAATTTTAAGATTTGTTTTATAAAAAAAGTTACATGGTACAACTTTAAAGCACAAAATAAATAAAACCCCCTCCCCTTACGAAGAGCATTCATGGGGGGCCCGCAGTGAATCCTTGTACCCAGGGCCCAGAATTTGGTGCGACACCCCTGGCTGCATCTCCTCTCTTCCCTGCATGGTTAGCGGCCTCAGCTCATCCTCTGAGATCTGAGATAAGCAGATGAGCAGGAGGGAGAAACGTGGGGAGAAGGTGTAAGTGGCCCAGGGCTGAACGAGGGGGGGCAAAAAGTAAAAGAAAAAGAAAAAACATGACGAGAAAGAATTCGGCACTTAGTTTGCATCTCAGCCGATTCCTTTAAACCTCCTCCACAGTCCATAGCAAGAACCCCAAACCACCCCGGGTAGAAGAAACCACATGCCTTACGCCCACAGTATTAACCTGTTGTACTGCAGGGGCTTCCCAAACCTTTTCTCATAGCTCGAGACCCAGAAGAGAAATATTCTCCCCGGCCAGGACCCAAACTAGAGAAAATAGCCATTCTACAAGCTCGGCTATTTTCACTACTTCTTAAAATCTTTTAATCAAAAGCTAAATGATGAATAGTAAATTAAACACCCAAAATAAAAGGGACGTTTACAAATGGGTCGGCGACACAAAAACGGGTCCCGAGACCCACTGTTGGGAACCACTGCTCCACAAAATGAGTCTCCTTTTATGCCTCTCTCCATGGTGCTGAAATCTGTTTGTTTCCTACGTTAAAGGAGTAGTTCACCCCCAAAATGACTTTTTTTTCTATTGATTAGTCACGCCATGGAGACTAGAGTTCATTTTGGGGGTGAACTACTCCTTTAAACACAGTAACTCCTTGTGTCTCTGTGAGTAAAACATCTCTTATCTTCTATCAATTACATGCCCTAGAGAAGGCTTGAATTCATGGAGATTCTTTTTGTTTTTGTTGCATTCCTGAGCCAATAATGTGATGACCGAGACATCGACCAATAGGAGACTCTTGAGTCTCCGCCGGTCATCAATTCTTATTGGCTTAGGAGAAAAACGATTCAAGGCTTAGGGTAGTGAACTACTCCTTTAAACCAGCAACTCATCGTGTCTCTGTCCATGGAGCTGAAACACTCATCTTAGATGACGTTTTTAAAAACCAGTGTGATCGAAGAACAGGGCTTGAGTCGACGCCACCACGGCCCGGACGTGGGCAAAAAAAAAAACTAAGGTCCGTCCCGGCATGGCCCCCGGGGATGGTTCTCCACACAAAGGACGGGTCCTACACTGTTGGCCGCCGGCTGAAAACCAAAGGGTCACGTAACGGTTCCCTTTGTACATATTTTTTACAGTCTATGCCTCCAACTTTTTAAATCCCTACTCCCTGACGCTAATCGTTCAGCTAAACCACCATCTGCTTTTCCTCTTCTGTTTTTTCCTCTCTCTACCTTCTGTACCTTTTACTTTATTTGGACGTTTGTTTTCCCGGCTTGCCGGCTGGCTTAATTGTTCCAGATTCCAGGCTGGCACAATTGCGGTAATCAAGGTTCATTTGTCCATCTGCTTTGGGACGGTCGTGCTGAACACAATCACTCTGGTTAGAGGAGTAATGTCTCTAATGTCTATAGAGTTCTTCCCCTGGATGTCCCATAGCATGCCTGCTGGGGCCAAATTTAAAAAACACAATGCGATATTGGTTATTTGAAAATAGCCGGTCTACAAGCTCACAACGCGACGCATCGCGACACGTTGTGTGATTACAATGAAATCATGGAAAGTTGCTACCCCTCCAGACAACATATTAGAAAACAATGGGAAGATGAACTGGGGGCTCCACTATCAGATCAGGAATGGGATATGGCCCTGGCCAGGGTCCATTCCTCGTCTATATGCTCAAGACATGCATTGATACAGTTTAAGTAATACATTGGCTACATCCATCAAAAGCCAAATATTTCCAAACCTGAGTCCTGTGTGCATCAGGTGCAAGCAGACCCCAGCAACCATCTTCCACATGTTTTGGTCCTGCCCTGCACTGGTCATGTATTTCAATATCTAGGGCCTATGGCTGGAACGCTGTGCCATGGCATATGGTCGCAGTCTTTATTTCCTGATAGGGATGGCGTGAGGCCCCCTGTTCATATACAGAGAGTTGTTACGTTCACATCACTGTTGGCTAGACCAGTGTTTCACAATCTTTTTTGGCTTGAGTACTGATTTCTGAATCCAAGTCCCCCTTTTACCCGGCAACAACATTTTGGTTATAAAACTGTAATTAGAATATAAATAAATAGTGATATATGATGCTATGATAACGGTTACCCCCCATTTCAAGAATATAAAATCACAAATAAGATATTGACTGAAAGCATTTCAAACGGTTTTCAGGTCAATAATTTCAATACATTCAAACAACTTTAAAAATACATCCCAGTTGCCTGGTACCATGTCATTTGGGATAGCAACTCAGGCTCATATCAAGTTTCTTCATTTGTCATCATTAAACATAACAGTACATGTTTTTTTCCCTCCCAATTCAATTGTAGTCAATTATTTAAATATGAACAATATTAGCATGATTTATACTTCTATTTGACTTTTTTTTTTAAGGCAGGAGTACCCCCTGCAGTACCTCCGCATACCCCTAGGGGTACACATACCCCCATTTGAGAAACACTGGGTTAGATGCCTTATACTATATATATATATTTTTTTTTTTATGTTTTTTATCCAACGATTTTTGCAACCTTATACTATTTAAATGGAAAGATGTAGCACCTCCATCACACAATCAGTGGATTATAGATGTTAAGCAGAAGATCAAAGTGGAGAAAAAATATTAGTAGTCTCCATGGCCCCACAGGGAGATTGATTCCACAAAACCTGGGATCCATTCATACATTGTGTTAATAACTTCCCTGGGCTTGAACCATACATGTACCAGTATACAGTAGGGTCTGTCCTTTTCTTTTATTACATCGCGCTCTGTATTGTTATTTTTGTATTAATGTCCATCTATTTTGTTTGTATGTGTAGTTTTGTGACGTGTGTCTTGTTTGTAAATGTAACTTGTTTTTTGAAAAATGTAACTTGTTTTTTGAAGAAGAAAAAAAATCTTTGCCGAAAATAGCCGATCTACAAGCTTGTAGATCAGCTATGTTTGGCTACAGTTGTCAGAATACGGACACTAGGGTTCAAGTTGTTAATATAAAAATTATTGAAAGATTTGGAGGACCCCCTGTAGTATCTCTGAGAACCCCTTAGGGGTCCCGGACCCCCTGGTGAAGACCCCTGCTTTACACCACTGCTCCAGGGATCCCGGGCTGGAGGAATATACCCGTTGTAAACGTACTTGCCGAACACGGAGTGTGCAGCCTGCCAGTTAAAAGTCTTTGATGAGGGCCTGCAGGGTGTCTGCTGAGACTCTCTGTCCGCTGGTTCCTTGTTTAATCATCATGTAGTAAATAGTAGCTGGTTAAAAGTTGCCCTGTCAAGTCCTTGCTGTGGGGCAGAAACCTTGTACCTCCCATATTTCAGCTACTATGTTTTTTTCTTTTGGTGTAAATCCGGGCTCTTCAATGTTTTCAAGCCAAGGACCCCTTAGTTGAGAAAGAGATGAAGCAGGGACCCCCACAACCTGTTCATAGATTCCTTATGGTAGTTTGACAGCACAATCATCATTGTATTTTTGATTCATGTCAATTTGTGTTTTCAGACACGTATTTAACCACTTGAACCGTCAATACTTAATAAACTTGAACTTTCACTCTGTACTTAGTCTGCTCTTTTTCCCCTCTATGCCAAACGTCTTTGCCAAAAATAGCCGATCTACAAGCTCACAACGACTCGCAGCGCGAGTTGTTGTGAGCTTGTAGATCTGCTATTTTTGGCTATAGTTCTCAGGATATGGACGCTAGGATTCAGGTTCACAAAGATTTGGAGGACTCCCTGTAGTAACTCCAAGGACCCCCTGTTGTCCCCTCCTTGCTGGAGTAGGATTACACGATTTATTTTGTTGACACGTTTGATACTGGCATACTAAATCTGGTATGTGGGTGTTTCACATAAAATCGCGTCATTATTTAATGTATGCCCTGAATGAAATCCTGAATAATAATAAAAACGGTGGAGGGGGAAAAAAGCAGTCAAAATAGCAGAGCTGCAAGCTCGCAAGGCGACGGGTTGTGAGCTTGTAGAGTAGACGGGGGTGTTTTTGCTCTTTTAGAAACATTTTGAAAGTGGTCAAGTCTGTGGGTTTTATAAATATTGAAACAATGAAAAGTGTCAACAAGAGTGTATGACTAAATAATAACTACACTCAGGGGTGTCACACCAAATTCTGGGCCCTACAAGGATTCTCTCACATTTTGTGCTTTAACTATTGAAAAATAGCAGATATACAACCGAGTGCCGCGCTGCGAGCTTGTAGATCTGCTATTTTTGAAAAATCGTCTTTGAATATTTCAAATCCTTCTAAGGTTTTTTGAAAAAACAATGTTTCTATGTCAGTGGTGCTCAAACCTTTTCATGTGAAGGACCCCCAAAATGATTTGTATTTGGCCACGGACCCCCATCTGGCACCCCCCAGAAGCAAAACGTTACAAATGTTTGCTTAAAAAGTACATACCGGTATATTCAAAGATTTGCACACATTTTCACGACTTTTCAAAAATAGCAGATTTACAAGCTCGCAGCGCGGCCATTTGTCAATAGCTAAAGTATAAAATAATTAAGGCCCCTCCACCTTGGGCCCTAGTAACTCCGTCCCACTTTTCCCCCCCTTGTGACGCCCCTGTCTACACTGGATCCATTGGAAGACAATCTCCTGAAAAGTCATGTTTTTTGGACATACAAGGTTTCCACTCGACACGAGTGTCAAGCTTGCACGACCCGCTCCTCTCCCGATAATAGTGAAAACGGACAACAATATTCAAGAAACTGTTCTCTGTCATTATAACCCAGCATACCGAGGCCAGTTATTGAGTCAGTGCTTCACTGAGCCCACACACGCCCACCCCCTTGCCCTGATGCCCACAGACCAAGGCTGCAGCCAGCCCTGCACTAGAATGATCACACACAGCAGCACTAATAGCTGTCCCAGGAAATTATCACTCAGTGGTTCTCAAACTTTTTCATGTCAAGGACAATAATATGTATTTGGCAACGGACCCCCCCCTTATCTAAAAAATATTTTGTGCCAGGGACGACCCAGAAGTAAATATTTGAGTTTAAAATGTTTGCTTAAAAATAGCAGATCTACAAGCTCACAACGCCTCACGCTGCGAGGCGTTATGAGCTTTTATTACCCGGCTTGGTTGAATGCTTGATTCTGATTGGTCGAGCGCTGAAATCAGCGGTGAATTATGAGCGTATAATGACCGCTCCGCTCTATAATTCACCGCTGCCTAATCAACGGCTCAGAGCAGCTGCTGTATTCAGGCTGCACTGCGTGGATTTCGTGCCGTATCCAACATGTCAGCCATGTAAACAAACACACAGCGACATTTACAACCAAACGTTGCTCTGAAGAATGTCTTTAAAAACATTTGAGGCGAGAAATAGACGACGCAGTAACAGAAATGGATTCTATTTGATCAGCACTTCCTTGTTTTCCAAGGCGACCGTGTTGCGCTCGGAGGGGACGCACTTTCAGCCGTCTGTAAACAAGGAAACACTTTGTTTTGATTTTAGTTTTGAGTCAAATTATTAATTTTATGTATTAGCCGGGTAATAAGTGCTATAAGGTCTTGCTGCTTGGTCATTATGGCTTATATGGACACTTCGGGCTGATAATTCCCCTCGGCTCCGCCTCGGGGAATTATTACCCCGTCGTGTCCATATAAGCCATAATGACCGCGCAGCAAGACCTTATCGCATACGTAGATCGTCCATTTTTGGCAAAGAGCTCTGGAGGGGAGCAGACTAAGTACAGTGAAAGGTCAAGTTTTTAAGTATTGACCCGACCGTTAATATCTGAAAAGTGAAAACACACATTATCATAAATCCAAAATACACTGTTGATCGTGCTGTCAAACAATGAAACTATATCTATGAACAGATTGTTGGGGTCCCTGCTTCATCTCTCTCTCAACTAAGGGGTCCTTGGCCTGAAAACATGAAGACCCCTGATATACAGTATATATATTCAAAGATTTGCACACATTTTCAAAAATTTTAAAAAATAGCAGATCCACAAGCTCATCACCATGGGCTTGTATATCTGCTATTTTTGAACAGTATAAAAATGTGTTAAAAGCGGTTAATACGATTGCATCACAGCTGTTTGAACTCATTTTACAGGGGGGAACCCTCCGGTGAACCCCCGTCCCCCCAAGGACCCCTGGGGGACCCAACTTCTTTGAGAACCAATGCGCCAACGTTCCCTGGAGCTTGCATCCGAGCAAATACACCACTAGAAACCCACCGCCGCCCGTCTGCCGCTGGGCAGCGCGCACAAAACAGCACACCAACCAACAGCATGCAGAATATAGTTGACGTCAGCACCAGAGGAGAAGTCCAGGTCGCTGAATGCGGATGCAATTAAAGTTATCATTTTGTGCTTAAAAATCGCCAGTTCCGCTGACTGCAAGAGTTTGTTTCCAAAACAGAGCTGATGCAGGGGGGTCAAGTGAGTTATACAGCATAAATTCTAATACGGTGTTATCACTCCCCATGGTTGGACCACTGAGATAATATTTTTGGACGGGTAAACACATGCTGGAGGAAATAACATTCACATAATGGGTGTGTGTATCGTTTAGGTCAGTCAGTGGTTCTCAAACTTTTTTGACTTTCCATGAGGGCACTCAAGGATATATTTTACGAATGACAATTTTTTGAAACTTACAATCATGTCATAGTACGATACGCACATATCTAAATCTTTCCCCCTAAGATACAGTATGTGTCATGATGCCGAAAATAGACGATCTACAAGCTCACAGCACCGCTGTTGTGAGCTTGTCGATCGCCTATTTCCGGCAAATATGCTTGGCGTAGATGGAAAAAAAAGCAGGCTAAGTACAGAGTGAAAGTTCAAGTTTACTAAGTAGTGAGGGTGTGGTTATAAATGTCTGAAAATACACATTAAGATGAATCCAACATATTGATAGAAAAACAGATGTCAACAAACCATAAAACATGAATTGACAACACTGATTGACACTTGACAGTGCTGTCAAACAAGAATATGAAAAGAATCTGTAACACAATGTTATGCGATATGTAGTGGTGAGGGGGGCGGGGGTCCCTACTGCATCTCTCTCTCAATTAAGGGGTCCTAGGCGAAAAATAAAATAAAGAAAAAAAATGTTAAGACCCCTACTTTAGGGATGCCCGCTGGCCTACTGATCTAGGCGCATACCACATAGGCATTGATGCCTGACAGCATCACCGGTTCGATTCCCGATCTGGATGACCTTTGCCGCATGTCACTCCCCTTCTCTACCCAATTTCCTGTCAGTCTACTGTCCTACCGAATGTAAGCCATTTACCATGAGAGGGAGTGGGTTATTGGCTGATTTACCACTGTTTCAGGGTTGTGCCACGAGCCGTGAAAGAAAACACAGTTGTAACTTGCAAGGATCTTTAGTTACAATCATTAATTGTTTCAGTGGGCAGGGTCCATGAGCCAACTCAAGGTTGTTGGCCTATTTACCACTGTGTTAAACCAATCAGAATCCAGTATTTGAACATGTGACCTGAAAAAGTGGTAGAAAAAGACATAAAAGCCCAAAACAAATCTTTAGAAGACCCCTGCTCTAGATGTGGTAAATTGAACGTGAGTTGGCTCTTTGGCAAATGTCCACCCCCCCAGAATATGGATGCTAGGGTTCAAGTAGCGTACGTTTCATGGCAATCTGGCGCTATGTAAACCCAGGCCATTCAACTGCCTAGTTCTTCTCAGCCATCTCCCTCCCTGCTGTAACCTCTATAGCAGGGCTACTCAACTTGAGATGGCTCAGGGGCCACTCAGCAAAATACCAAAAGTCCAAAGGGCCGCAAGCTAAAAATGACGGTCCTATTTTGGACGTTTACGTTGATTTTGTAACACACTTCATGACAAGTCTAATAATTAAGGAAACGCACAGAAAACAGACACATTTCCATTTATATAAGCCAGGCCAAACCTCATTGAACCAAAAGATTGTCATGGATGGAATGATGAAATTGATGACATTTGAAATTTTTATCAAATTAGGCTTTATTCACAAAATGTTAAGTGAAATTGAACAGATCTGGTTCAATCTTTTTGTAACCCCCCCTGTGTCTGGGTATGCAAGGCTAGTGAACTTTGGCAATGTAAAGGTATTTTTTCTCACTCCTTTTCATTAATAGGACAATTTTAAATAAATAAACGTTTATACTTATTATTCAATCACTCAAACCGCAGCATACCTATTCTTGGGGGACATTTACCAAAAATAGCCGATCTACAAGCTCACCACAAGATGCATTGTGAGCTTGTAGATCGGCTATTTTTGGTGAAGAGTTATTGTATGGAAAAATAACTCAAGTACAGTTCAACTCAGCCTCAGATGCACTGTACTTGTAAAACAGTTTGATGCTTTGAGCTTTGTAAAACACAGCAGCTCGCTGGAGGAGATTTGTGGTAATAAGCATAGTTCCTTGGCTGCTGCGCGATCTGTTCATGCTTGCACTGTCTGTCCTGACCTTATTATTATAGCTCTATGGTCCTGACTGGCGGAGTCGCGGAGGCAGAGACAAGCAGCGGAGGCAGAGACAAGCACAGACAAGGGTTACGTCTTCATTAGCCTGAAACATGACGATCGCGACCGTTCATATATCGCACGACCGTCATGCGTCTCCACTCCAGTGAGCCCGACTGTGGTTGTCTGCTGCAAAATCTCCGCAGATTTGTCTGTCTCGTTGTACTATATAGCTCTAGTGTAGCCGCCTGCATCTCCGCACTGCTGTGCTCTATGCATTGACTACATTCGCTTCCTGACTCTTATCCCTACCTACGGAGTGCACGGAGGCTCAAACATCACCGCGTTTTGCGTTACGCGTTAACTTTGACAGGCTTAGAAAAATCTTATTTTTATTGGCATGATCATGACGGGCCGCACAGACATGCGGAAAGGGCCGCATGCGGCCCGCGGGCCGCGGGTTGAGTAGCACTGCTCTATAGCATCTCACTGGCAACGAGTAGATTATTACGCCCGTTGGTCCGCCTGGGCTTAATGTGTCAACGCCAGATTTACATCATATTGCCCCTGCGCCTTGAGGGTGCAATTTGCACTCGTAAGCTGCATGGAATTAACGTCCGATTTGCCATGGCTGCATGCTAATTACGCACTCAGCGAATGCGGCCGCCTTCTGGCCGCTGCATTCTATACGTTTGAAGACTTTTTTTTTTTTTTTTTTTTTTATGCCACGGACTGGTGGAATATCTGAAGCCCTTCATCATCTCAAGAATCAGAGGAGTCACAAGGGGGAGGAAAGTGGGACTGAGTCACTAGGGCCCAAGGTGGAGGGTCCTTAAATATTTTATACTTTAGCTATTGAAAAATAGCAGATATACAAGCGAGCTTGTAGATCTGCTATTTTTGAAAAGTCGTGAAAATGTGTGCAAATCTTTGAATATATGTATTTTTTAAGTGAACATTTGTAACTCAAATTTTGCTTCTGAGGGGGGGTCCCTGGAACTAAATATTTTGAGATGGGGGTCGGTGGCCAAATACATATCATTTTGGGGGTCCTTCACATGAAAAGGTTTGAGCACCACTGACATATAGGTTTTTCAAAAAACCTTTGAAGGATTTGAAATATTCAAAGACACAAATCTTCACGATTTTTTTAAAATAGCAGATCTACAAGCTCGCAGCGCGGCACCACTGCTATTTTTCAATAGTTAAAGCACAAAATAATGCATACAAATGCAGGGCCCAGACTTTGGTGTGACACCCGTGTCAAGAATAAACAGAAAAAGCTTGATAGACCTTTTTTCCCACAGCAGCCATAATTGTTACTTCCTTCACCGGTGTTAACAATGACATTAATTGAGGCTCTACTGTATGTCCATTTGGTGTATTGTGGTAGCAAGATTTATAGACTGTCAAATGTGAATTTGACAGTCTTTGTAGATACAAGTCTAAATTAATTCTCTCCCGACAAAGTGCTAATTTGGATTTGACTGCAGCTGTTCATCTCGCGGCTGACTTCCCCCATGGACTGCTGCGACTTCTTCTTCTCTCTGTGTCAGCATATAATCTGTCCTCAGTGATGCTATACATGTCAGCATAATCTTTCTTGAGGAGTCTTTTATCTTCTTTAGCATATCCTTACATGACCATTCAGGATAACATCTCTGAGGTTTCCAAGATGACTTCCCGCCCGGGAGGCTAACATCCCCCAGGGCTGTCCCCACTGTCGCCAGATCATGCGAGTGAAAATAAGCAACGAGGTCTTTGAAAACAAAGCCCAAAGAGAAGCTACTAATAGAGCATCGCAGCGTTAGTGGTTTCCTGGTCCCACTAAAAAAATCTCCCATTCATTTTCCCCATAGACTTTTACAAAATTATTTATAACAATTAGAACCAAGCCATCCAGGATTGCAGTGAATCATGACCATAAAACCTTTGATCCTATGTGAAAACATATTTTAATATTACATTATTTGATATACTACATTTAATAACTACCCTTTGTTTAGCGATTTTCAAAATGTTCTTTTTCATAGAAACAAAGGTTTTATGGTTTGTCATGATTCACTGCAATCCTGGATGGCTTGGTGGCTTAATATAATTGTTATAAATATTTTCGTGAAAGTCTATGAGGAAAATGAACGGGATATTTTTTTGTGGGACCAGTAAACCACGCCCACTGCGATGCTCTATAGGCCACAGCCGGGTGTGGAATGCGAGCGCCCAGTGGGCCACTTTTGGTAAGCAGAACTGGCGCTGCGGGATGAACCGAACGCCGGGGTAAGGTGCCCGATAAAGCCAGTTATCCCTGTGGTAACTTTTCTGACACCTCCCGCTTAAAACCCAAAAAGCCAGAAGGATTGTGAGGCCGCGCTTTCACGGTCTGTACTCATACTGAAAGTCTAGATCAAGCTGGCTTTTGCCCTTCTGCTCCACAACGGGTTAGGGTTAGGGTTGGGACTTTTTGTCCCAACACTTACCTGTGTTTATTATTTATTTATTATTCTGCATTGCTCCGTTTTTGTATTTTTGGACAGTCTTATTTTAGCAACTTGGAAATCACTGTTAACTGCACTGATGTTTGATGAGAAGGTTTGGGAGAAATAAAACCCTTAAAAGATATCTTGGACTGTAGCCTTGGCCGCTCGGGCAACTTTACAGACACAAATCTGGCAACACTGGCTGTCCCCTAGGCCAGGAGAGAGAGAGAGAGTGAGAGTGTATCAAAACAAGCCAAAACTCACCACTACTGCAACAGATGGTTGAAAGACTAGTACTTCCATCCATGTTCATTCAAAAAATATATGAATCTGAGCGAGCCAGAAACCCTAATCCATTCATTCAGCACAGCTTTCATTTTCTCCAGCATCAACAAGTAGCTAGCAACTAATAGACTTCCTGTGGTGGCTCTTCAAAATAAGACACGCTGTATAGTATGAAGAAAAAGGATTGTACTATCACGGCCTACTCAACACAGGTTTTATTCTGAAGTGCATACTAGTAAGTTGTTTTCTTTCTCTCCTTAAAGTTGGCAAAGAAAAAAAAAACTAATGCATTCTACTCTGACCATTACTGCAACAAAAGTAATCAACAAACTATACAAACTGATCAAACATTGGTCAAATTGTAACATAATATAAGAAAGTGGCAAAAATTGCGAAAATAGCTGATCAACGCATTGTGTTGTGTTTCGAGGCGTTTGTAGATTAGCTATGTTCACAATTGTTGGTTCTCAACCTCCCATGATTACTTTGGGTGGGGTTCCCAGTTCAGGTCCCCAGTTCAAATATTATTGTTGTGAAAAGGTTGAGAACCACTGAACAACTGGGCAGAGCCATGGTCAGTCCTTTCATGAGATCCTAAGTAAAAGTCCAAGTCATAAACGTGTTGTTTTGAGTCCCAAACAAGTCCTATAAGCTTGTTGGAAGCAAGTGACTTGAAAAGACCTTACTGTAAGTCTCAAGTCAAGAGAGAACCACTGGTGTACACAGCATTAGGAAACAAGTCCCAAATAAGCAACTATACTTTAGGAAAAAGCCAACAAGCCATAGTCAAGTCAAGAGACATTGGTATTGGAGTCCCAAGTATGTCTTTGATTTGATCAAGTAAGTCTAAAGTCATAACATTTTAGACTTGAGTCGAAGTCAAGTCTCAAGTCCACACCTCTGCTCGGTGAGACTGTGTCCCCTGACAGAGACGAGTCTTGAACAAAGATCATTTCCTCCTGATTTGTCTGTCTGGATAAAGTCAATTTTAACGTAGAACTGAATGTGGCTTGTGAAGAATGGGTCCAATATTTACTTCAGGGAAATATAATCTGTATTCATGTTCACTTCTCCAATTATAATGAATAGACTCGCAACCTATTACTGCTCTCATAAAGGTGCAGTTACACAGATACAGTCTTTCTATTGATTTGTCACAAATCAGAAAGATCTGATCACGTGGCTCTCAGGATCCACATGGGAATGGCGTGACTGCAGTGTGGATCAGGGACTTCATGTGGCCAGCCTGTGACTTCAGTCATTTTGAGATTTGATTTATTTATTAGATGCCCATTAGCTTACTGCGCTGTTACAGCAGCTACTCTTCCTGGGATCTCCTCATCACTGTCAGCCGTCTGTGTCGCATCTATAGATATATAGATGCTGTATGACTGTACACTGTATGACTCATATTTGTACACGATTTCAGCCCTCAAAGTCACATTTCAAATATAAACTAATTGTTCAGGTACTGGGTTTGGGACCTTATCTTGTGTGATGCCTTATGCCTAAACTTTCTTAGGCATTTTATCATTACATTAAAACAAATGAAAATACTGTAGCCGATTAGTGAGCTTGTAGATCGGCAATTTTGTCTTTTCACTATTTTAAAATGTTTTTCAAAATAATAAAACATGCCTAAGAAGTTTAGGCATAAGGCCAGAGCATTTTTTTGCAAGATTAAATTCAGACACACACAGACAGACAGACGCAGAGACAGACAGACTCTCTTCTAGACAGCTTGCCTCTGTGGAGCCCCGCCACAGAAAAGGGTATTCATAATGATCCCTGAGGGTGAAATTAACTTATTAATTTTGACCCAGCTGAAAGCTAGCTGCTCTAAAATGCACGCATGGGGGAGCAATTAAGGTTTTCAGTGTCTTGACTTGCTCGGGCGGGGACACCTCACAACGCCCAGCCTGGAGCACCCGGGGAATCAAACCGGAGACCTTCCTAAGATTCCCCGATGGCTGCTCTGCTCTACCTTCTAAGCCAAATGTCCTACCCAGTGGTGGATATAATTGTGTTCATGCTTTACCCCTTATACCTAAACTTCTTACTATTTCTTTTTTTTTTATAATTTTTATCCCATGATTTTGCAACCCATTTTCACCCAGTGCCAATTGCCTATGTAATCCTGGGCTCTGCTCTCCCTCTGCCACACCTGGGGAGACAACAGACTGACCTCATGCTTCCTTCAATGCATGAGTAGTCCAAGTTGTTTCTTTTCACCTGACAGGGGGGATTTCCCTGGGATGGACGTAGCGCGTGGAAGGAACACGTTATTCCAACCAGTTCCTTTCCCCTCCATCAAGCGCCCCGGCTGGGCAGGGGGAGGCATTATTGAGACCAGGATTACTGCATGTTTTTGTGAGGGTATCAACCCTAGGAGACACGGGGAGAACATGCAAACTCCACACATAAAGGCCCTATCGCCGACCCCACCTAGGGTGTGGGCGCTGATGACGCGGAGGGAGAAACACACCCCCAGCACCCACAGCGTCCCCCGGTAGGAATTGAACCCAGGACCTTCTAGCTGTGAGGTGAAGCGCTAACCACTGCGCCACCGTGCCCCCAAACTTCTTACTATTTTGAAAAACATTTTAAAATACTTCAAATAGCCGTTCTACATCGACGCTTTGTGAGCTTGTAGATCAGCTATTTGAAATGAAGAAGTGTGCAGAAAATCCCTCTCCCGGTCGATATCAGACTGACAAATGATTACAAGAAAGCGCCTATGAGAAGTTCGATCTTGCCACGACAGCACGGCTGAAGCAAAATGAGTAAACTGTTATGCCTATATATTTGTAATATTTTGCAGAATAAAAAGTAAGAGGACCTTCTAAGATTACCAGATGGCTGCTCTGCTCTACCTTCTAAGCCAAATGTCGTACCCAGTGGTGGATATATTTTCGTCCATGCTTTACCCCTTATCCCTAAACGGATTTCTTTTTTTCTTTTTTTTTTGAAAAACATTTTAAAATACTTCAAATAGGCGATCTACATTGAGACGTTGTGAGCTTGTAGATAAGCTATTTGAAATATTTAAAAATGTTTTTCAAAATAGTATAAGAAAAGGGCATCCTGCTGGCCTGGTGGTCAAGGCGCATAGCACATATTAGGCTATGATGCCTGCTGGCGTCGCCGGTTCGATTCCCGATCCGGACGACCTTTGCCGCGTGTCATTCCCTGTCTCTCTCCCCGTTTCCTGTCAGTCTACTATCCTATCAAAATAAAGGCAAAAAAGACCCAAAAAAAATTATCTTAAAAAAAATGGACGAAAAAATAAAGCCCTAAGTAGCCTACTTGAGTCATATCGTTGCTTTCTGGCAGAAACCTCTTATCTCCACATGGTTTTGTGTGTCTCCATAAATGAACGTCCTACACGACAGCATCCCACAAAAGCATCAAAAGTAGCAAATCCGCAAGCTCGAAACGCGGCGTGAAGCGACGCATATTGAGCTTGCAGATCTGCTACTTTTGCAATTTTTTTATTTGAATCCTTAAAAGTCCCAGGTTTGTAAGGATGAGGTTTCCACCCGACAGAGACGATAATAATGCTAGATTGGGTTGGATAGAGCCAGCACAGCACAATGATCTGGACAGCTGCCGGGTGGGAAGCCAGCGAGAGGATTCAAGGTCATCATCACTCAGAGTTCTTAGAGTAATTATTGCCGCGACTGCTGCCGCTTAATCTACATTTTGATTATTTCTGAATTCTCCTGGCGCGGCGTCTATCAGCGATCTGCCTCTGCATGCGCCCGTACATGCGTTTACTGCCATCGTTTATACCACTTTAATGTGGCCCTGCCCTGCACTCCATTTGCATCAGCCTTTTAGATGCGGAGAAATGGAGTGAAATTCAACAGACCGGCGCGATCAACCGCACTTATCGCACGGTATCTCCTCCCCTTAACGCGTGTGATCCTCCTTGTAATGCACACGTGTAAAATGGGAGAAACACACCTTATGGCGTTGACACACAACAAGGTGCGCTTAAGACGATGACAAGCAAACTGCATTTCCATGCTGGTGGTGGTATAGTGCCTGTTTGATCATTAACATAGGTTTCTAGGTGTACAGAATGTGTCTTCTGAGGTGAGACGCAGAAGGCTTAGCAAAATCTGGCCCTGCAGTGTCACGTTAAGCTCCTGATTATGAACAGGCTGCGAATCAACTTATCCACTTATAAGCCCTGTTTCCAAAATAGCACTCAGATCTACAAGCTTGCAGATCTGCTGTCTTAGATTTTATATATTTTTTTATACAACTATATACAACTTGTGAGCTTGTAGATCTGCTATTTCTCTCTTTCTTTTTTTTTTCCATTTTGGAAAATGTTTGAATAATTATTTCCCTGTGCCCCAAAACAGGGACGCCAATGAACAAAAATACCAGCATACTTGCCAGGCTTTTGTCTACAATACATGCCTAACGTAACATTAACACAGCTCAGTGGCCTGGTGGTTAGAGTGTCCGCCCTGAGACTGGGAGGTTACGGTTTGATCCCTGGCCCGGGTCATTCCAAAGACTCTGAAAAATGGGACCCAGTGTCTTCCTGCTTGGCACTCAGCATCAATGGTGGTTGTCCCTGCGACATACTAGCGTCAGGGCCAGGGGGTTTACTTATGCATCAAGCTGCCTCACGCTACAGAAACAAGAGATAGGCTCTTGCCCTCAGGGCTTGGTATATTAACACAATTCGCTGGGGGACCCCCCATGGAAACCGTCTCTCCAAGGACCCCTGGCTTTGATAAGCATTGATGTATTGTAGACCACATAGAATTCCCATTGAGGGAGGAGGAGAGGGGAGGGGGCTTAAAGCAAGCAGAAGAAATGTCCTCAAACTTTACAAAGTCGAAGGAGTTCTGAAGAAGTGTGCAGAAAATCCCTCTCCTGGTCGATATCAGACAGACAAATGATTACAAGAAAGCGCCTATGAGAAGTTCTGTCTTGCCAAGAAGAACGCGACAGCACGGCTGAAGCAAAATGAGTAAACTGTTATGCCTATATCTTTGTAATATTTTGCAGAATAAAAAGTATGTTTTTTTTTTCTACTGTGAGTTGTTAAAATTAGGTCATCAGTCAGTGGTGCTGAAATGAGGATTATGGGTTATGTTTAGTTTTTAGTTTTTGTTGTATGTTCAATGTATACAATTGAACTTTGTCTGTCTTTCTTTGTATACTATTCTGTTTAATCTATCAATCTTGGTCCTCTCCACTTTTGGGGTTATTATGTGTCACGGACTAGTATATATTTTCACATACAGAACGCTTATATCTTTTTATGTCTTACAATATCTTCTAATAAGTCTTTATCTCTTTAATCAACTACAGCTCTAAACATGTTCTGTATCGTCTCTGTCAGGTGGAAACCTCATGTCCAAAACATACTTTTAAGGATCAAAAGCATCAAAAGTAGCATATCTGCAAGCTCAAACCGCGTCGGTTCATGCCACGTTTCGAGCTTGTATAGAGGGTATGCACAAGCAAAAAGTGAATGGCAAATTGAGTGGCAAATCGAGTGGCAAAGTGCCCATGGATGTGTGGGCTGTCAAGGCCAGAGAGTCGTTTTTTGAACGGTGGTCACAGGTCTATGTCTCTCCAATGAAACATTCTCTCAAACAAGGCATAGCCAAACACAAGACTGCTATGCACACTAAATGGATTTTGTAATTGCACATCACTATGTTCAATATAATCACGGCTCTCTCTCGCATCTCTCTATTTCTGCGAGATCGAAGAAATTACCCCTTCCCCCAGCCGGGGGTGGAAGGTGTAATTTCTTTCTGAAGTGTCCGTGCGTGCGGGCAGCAGGTCTACATCTGAAATGTTCTCTAGAACAGAAGAATAGCCAAACATGAGACTGATATCCCTGCACATTAAAACATGGGACATAGTAATTGCACCTCATCACTATGTTCAATATAATCACGGTTCTCTCACATCTCGATAATTCCGGCGTTGGAAGAAATTACCCCTTCAACCCCCCAGAGGAGGAGACCACATCATGAATAAATTGTTATGTAGAGAAACCATTTGGATCACTGAACTCAGTGGAACCGTCAGCACTCAACGAGGGATTAAACCTCACTTGTCTTAATGTAGGAGTATAGGGTATCATGTTGTAGAGAATTAGGTAGAGACCTAATTACGGCACAATTGGTTCAATTTCAATATTTCAATACAGCGTATATTGGATGTGGTTATAATGTTGCGAATATATTGATTGATATGCTGTTTTTACTTTCGGATAATAATCTTACTGATGATGCATTTGGATGGTGTATATTGGTCGAGGTTACTGATTTAATGTCATGAATGCATTTTGATGCATTTGGTTTCCCTTTCTGTTATTGATTACACGCAGCCCAGTGACCCCTCCCCTCAGGACGATATCGTTGTTGTCGGGCAGAAACATCTCATGTCCATATTTTAACCCTTTTTTTCTTTAAAAAACGCCCTACTTGATCATACTACAGTGTCACACAAAAGCATCAAAAGTAGCCGATCTGCTACTTTAGCTGTTTTCGAATTTGAATCCTGAAAAGTAACGTTCTTTTGGAAATATGAGGTTTCCACCCGACAGAGACAATATAATAAGAAATAAATGTATGTCTCCCCATTGATTCTGATGAAGACACACATGAGGGTGCGCTCGTAAAACAAACTGAAATGAGGATTTAATGTAGCCTGGTAAACCATTCCTGTTAATCGAATTCACATAATATCAGGTTAATGACACACACGATAATGTGAATACACGTGACCGGGAACGCATTATTTTGTGCTTTAACTATTGAAAAATAGCAGATATACAAGCTCACAGGGTGCCTTTTATAAACCATACGCTTCAAATCCGGTCTAAAATACAAAACATGTGTGGGAGAAAGGGACTCCTATCTCCCAAAACCCCCTCATGGGGCAATAGATCCATCCCTAACCTACAGTATACCAGAATAGACACTTCCAATCCTGGCCCCAACAGGGCATTACTCACTTGGAACATTGTTATTTAGATGGAACATTCATGACTTTCCAACAATTAAAACAGAAATATAATTTGCAGAGACTTTTTAAAATCTACAACTACGAAATTTTATAAGAATCAACTGTCGCGAACAATGGAAACTCCCGGAGATCACCAACTGAGGTCCTCTTTCACAATGCTCAAATAATGACTAGAACCATTTCTAAGGTGTACAGTACCCTGTTATCTTCCCTGCCAATCATAGGACTGGATAGGTCAAGAAATAGATGGGAGAGTGACTTGGATAAAGAGATTGACCAAGAAGTATGGAGAGAGGTTTATGTAAAAAGGGTGTCACGTGTACACTTAACTCTAGATACAGATTAACTCAGTTCAATTTTATGCACCAAACTTATCTGACTCTGAAAATTACACAGGTATAACCCCACCACCATGCTCTTTGCTTCAGATGCGGTACAGCAGAAGGCACCTTCATGCATTCCACCTGGCTTTGCTATAAGCTACAACCCTTTTGGCAAAGAATATGTAACGCACTATCAACAATCCAAGGGATTACATTCCCAGCAGAGCCAGAAGTATGCCTGCTGGGCATTTTTTCAAACATTAATCTCAGTTCAGTTCAGTTCAGTTCAGTTCGTTTTCAGCACTTTTGGACAGTTCAATACAATTACAAGTCTGATATCAGTGCATCTGAACATAGCACGGTATCAAAAGATAATAAATAAATGTAGATAGAAAAGTTCAAGGCACAGAGTTCATTTGACATGATAAGGTGTCCAAGGTGCCAAAAAAAGGAGTAGGGAGAAGCATAATGGTTATCGAGCCCTACCCCTGGCTCAGTCTCATAGCAAAAGGTAAGAAGGTAAGAAATAGTAAGAAGGTAAGAAATAATAAAAATAATCTTACAGCTCACAGAAATGTTATTGGCCATTGCCAAAAAACGCATAGCATTAAAATGGAAATCTGAACACCCTTTGCCAATCGTAAATAGCTGTATACCCCTAGAGAAAATAACGTACTCTTCAAGAAACAATATACTCATGTTTTATGGGATCTGGCAACCCTTTCTCACCTATCTGGAAAATCTCCCATCCCATATGATTGACCACTCATAGTATGATTTTCCCACCTTTCCTTTCCTTTGCTTAAAAAATACATATATTCAAAGATTTGCAGACATTTTCACGACTTATCAAAAATAGCAGATCTACAAGCTCGCAGCGCGGCCCCTCCACCTTGGGCCCTCAGTCCCACTTTTTCCCCCCCTTGTGACGCCCCTGTATGCAGGCACACACACAGAGACCCTGTTGCAGAGCCAAAACAACATGATTGTAAATTCTTTCCTCCTGTGTATAAGCTACTCATTGCCTTTTTACCCTGACAAAACAAACTCAAGCTCAGTAGAAGAGATACACTTTAGTCTTGCTGCTCCATTGACACAACGAATGAGACAGTTGTCTTGCATATTTATTGTCAGCTTTACCCAGGGTAATTTTCTGGCTATATGAGTCCATTTTCTGGTTCAGAACTTGTTAGCATTATAATTAAATAATGTTCATGTGAGTGTAAACGCTCAAACACTTTTCGCCGTTCACAGTTTCAGTCTGTTGGATGGCGGGCCTCCAGAAAGCCTTTTGAGCGACCCTGCTAACTCGAGTCTTTGTTCTCTGCATTCTTGTTTTGAGTGAGAAACACTTGTCTACTAAAATATTAATTAAACTCTCCAACTCCTTTCTTTTTTTCCTTATCTACAGTATCTTTATTTCATTTTTTTAATACATTTTTTGTCAAAGCCGTATTCATATTTTTCTTGAGTAAAAGTCCAGACATAGTATAGCCATCAAAATATACTTAAAGTTTCCAAAGTAAAAGAACAAAGATTTATCAATTGATTTCAAAATTAAGTCAAAGTCTTTTGGAAATGGTAGATAGACAAAGTATGAAATAGAGCTTAATTCGTACTTTTACTCATAATAAAACGACACAAACCCATGTTTGAAGTACCAGTAAGAGGCCCTGAGGTCGAGGAGCGACCTCGCCCTTTAACAACAGAGACTGACACAATATATCCATATATGGGCATTCCCAGATATGGGCTTAATAATGATGACCTCAGGGACCTCCATATATGGGCATAAAGGGGACAAGGACGTAATTCATTTTCAAGTGTGACTCGCGACACGTTTGGTTGTTTAAGTTGGACAAAATGTGGCCTCTCCAGATGTCTGACGTCATATACCACACTGTCACAATATGTCCATATATGGGGCTGAGGCGTGATGCACGCACGCACATGATCTGCAGGTTTTTATACTAAATGTGAGTGACCTACTGAGGCGTGATGCACGCACGCACATGATCTGCAGGTTTTTATACTAAATGTGAGTGACCTACTGAGGCGTGATGCACGCACGCACATGATCTGCAGGTTTTTATACTAAATGTGAGTGACCTACAATCACAACTAGTATGGACTGTATAACACCGAACTGGATAAAGTAAGGTACAGTTGCAGTGTAGGAAGGAGGTGTAGGAAGGGTTTAGGAGACTTGTTGCGTTCAAAGTGAACCCGGGTGTATTTCGAGGACAGGTCCGTGGTGCAAGTTATTACGAAGACTCAGGCCTCGGGCGCAGGTGGTTTTAGGAATATCAATATCCGGCCACCCACGGGACAAACGATAAACACAGATGTTGATTGTTTTTGCGTGTTTTTCTACATCCAGCAGTGCCCAGGTTGGTAGAACAGGGCCTTGTTTTTTTTGTTTTATATATATATATATATATATATATATATATATATATATATATATTCTTTTTTTTTTCTTTTTTCGGTTTAGTAACATTGATGTGAAAGTGCCCACATGCATTCCCGGCTTGTCTTTGCTAAAACCCACAGCATGCTCTCTGTTCCCCTAGACGCACTCTCTTAACAACATGACATCCTTTCTCCACATCAAAATTTCAGTGATGCAGGGAAAACGATGCGGAAAGAACAGATTTTTTTTGGCCAGTTTTATTCAAGCTTCCCCTCGTGCATTTGCATGGGGGACAAACGAGGGTTAAGGGCAGTGTGTGTGTGTGTGTGTGTGTGTGTGCGTGCTTGCGTGTGTGCCTGTGTGGGCGTGCGTGTGTGGGTGGTTGTGGTGGGGGGGGGGCCTGCGGAACGGAAAAGAGTTCATAGCGATTCCATCATCCATATTTCATTCTTAGTAAATATGAATAAAAAAACATGCAGGGATTCTGCCAAGTTCTTGAGAACACACACTGGGTCACACAATGGGGGAGTGGATTGTGTTCAGACAAAGAACAGAAACACTTCTTGACTAAAACAATCTCAAAAAACAAAATCTCATATTCTCCTCTACTGTACTTTAAAATTGAAAACCTGTGGACAGTGGGGGTTGGCAGCGATCTAGTGGTGGAAGAAGTAGGCTACTCATTGTGGAGACTGTTCAAAATGTAAAAATAATCTTTTGAAAATAGCTGATCTACAAGCTCACAACTCGTGAGCTTGTACAGTAGATCAGCTATTTTTAAATAGCCAAAGTATACATGTGGCGGAAGTGTTGTGTTTCATGTATGTTTTGTAATCTACCGGTACATCTCCAAAGTAACTAGTGACTAAAGTTTTTAAATAATTGTAGTAGAATACAAAGTTTGCCTCTGAGATATAAGGGAGTAGAAGAAGTATTGAATATTGGAAATACTCCAGTAAAGTAAAGAATACCAAATCATTTTACCTATGTACAGTCAGGCACATGCACACATAGACATCAAAGGTGGCTTGAGCCCCTGCCCTTTTATCCGTCTGTAAAACGTGCCCTCTCCAGACCATGAATGCAGTTTTTTCAAAGGTGAAATAAATGCAAATGCCCTCTTTCCATGCCAAGGCAGCATTCAAGAGAATTGCCTGGTCCAAACACTCCTGAACTTGAATGCAGCATCTTATGTTGAAAGAATTGCCCTCTCTGTGTAGAAATCCATGCTGTTACGCCACATCTCCAGTATTGACTTGATTATGCTTGGTTCAGTGTGGTATCAAGCACCGAAAATAGCTGACCTCCAAGCTCACTACGCGTCGCAGCACAACACGTCTGCTATTTTCAATATTTTCAACAAAAGGCCCTTTTAGAACTGTACTGTACTTTCCACCACTGGCAGCAAAGAGACCATAGATAGTACCCAATGCGGAATTGGCATTGAAATGAAATAAATATATGGAAATTAAATAAATACAGATTGTCTAAAGGACGACTTCACCCCATTTTAAAACTATCTTCATGTAATGCTCATTCTCTGTCTCAGAGGGCTGTGGACAGTTCAGAAACCCATCTACCAGTGACATCATCGATGGGGAATCCAAGCAAATATAAACTGCAGGCTTTCTATTCCTGCAAAGTTAACATGCTATAGAAGCCACTGGTCTCGCATTAATAGAAAGGTAATAATAACACATTAAATATTCTTTTGAAATGTCCAAACCTGTCTTTCTGAACTGTCCACAGTTCTCCTCTGAGACACAGCAGGGAAAATAATACTATATAATAATGAGCATTAGTGTACATGAAGATACTGTAGGTTGAAAATAAAAGATGAAATTAAAGATGCAGTGCCATGATTTATTTCCCCCCTAAAACATGATTATCAGGTTGGCCACACCCACCAGTTCATTAAGTATGCCTGGTTGTCAGGTGGGTGGTGACCCAGCTGAAGTTAGCCACACCCACTGTGTTGAGTGAATGGTAAAATTACCCACAATTTACCCACAAGGTGTCAGCCTCCAGGAAGAAATCCAAAATACAAAGGGAATTGCTCATAACAACTACACCAGGGGGTCTAATGAAGTACTGTCAACCTCCTAGACACATGAAAACCAGAAAAAGAACAAAACTATGGCAGCTCTTTAATGAAGAAAGAAGAAAAATCTCAATTATAATTGACGGGAACTGGAAAGTTCTTTGTTGTTTGTCTTAAATAAGACTACTTTTAAAGAAGATCTACATTGATGAAGAGAGTTGTTTTATGAAGGATAGTCGTAGATTTAGCCTATAAGAATCTTTAGCAGAATAACAAGCTCAGACTGAACCCTTCATGTGAATAAGAAGCTTTTAAATTATTTAAAGGAAATTAAAGATTCAAATGAGAGAAAATGGTCTGTAGTATGATTAGTAATTGGTGGTGCTGTAGCTCTACTAGTTCAAGTTTAATTTAGTTTAATTACACTGTAATTTCACCCAGAACTTACTGCATGCACAAAAGCGAAGTAAAAACTTCAACAACAAAATATTGTCAAGGCAATGAAATGATTCCCAAATACGTTTTATCAATCTATAAACAGGACGGTAAACTATAGCACACTTTGTGCAAAGTACATTTCTCAATGAGAGCAGGACTAGTTTGTGGTATCAGTGGCCACTTTGGACACAAATAACATGGCAGCCAAGAGTCTCTGCAAGCATGTCCGGCTGGGACGTGCTGTGTCCTCACTTTGACTGGCAGTTCTGCCTTGGTAGCTGTGAGAACGTTTTTCCCCCGGGGCTGAGCCGAGGCCACGGCCAACGCGGAAGCGCGCCGTCCCAGGCGACCTTGAGCCACGTGAGACACCGCCTAGCACGCGGCAGCGAGCGAGTAGCTGTGTCCAGCTTTGCGAAGGTCGCATGAGCCGACTCAGCGCCGTTACTGAGTTATGTGCAGTTATGGACAGAATAGTAAATATTGTTGTGGGGACTGCTTCTGCGACCGACTGTGGCTCGAAGGGACTTCTTCCAATCACAGCGCGTCCTTGCACAAGCTCCTCCCCCTACTCTCCTCAGCTCCGGGAGGAATAGCACAAATGTTGTTGTGTTCTCACATTTAATTCGGCGTTCAGACGGAGATGCAACAATGACTTAAACAATGTAGTGTGCATGGCATGGCACTATCTGGCAGTGTGTGACATCATGCCCGCTCTCCTTCCTATCACAGCTGTTGTTCACATATATCACCATGGCAGCGTGCAGACTCCACGGCTGTGGCTCTTTGCAGCGTCAGCCATCACACGTTTTGCGGATTCCCTGTAAACTCGCCCGTTTAGATGGAAACGCAAGGAGGATCGTTTCAAAGATTTTCACTCTGGGAAGAGGTTTTCCCTTTCGCGTTTCCAACTCTCGAAAATGCCGTTGTTGCCTGAACGGAAGGCATATTTGACGTTTTATTTTGCCGTTTTCTCGTGGAAACGGCGTAGTGTAAACGGGCACTCATTATACATAGTAATACAGTCAAGCCCCTAGCAGGGACCCCCCTGAGTCTATGCATTTATGGAAGGATGATTGTTATTGTTTAAACACACATCTTCATAATTTTGTTGGATATAATATGCTATATGGTTGTGAACTTAAAAAGTCACACAGTGCTGCTTTCAGTGTTGTGAATAACGAATCTCGACAGCCATATAGTTTGTTACATTTAACTGCCAAATTAAATCAATTACAACCAGTCCCTTGAACAGCTTCTGTGTACTCTGGCGTAGACCCACGGAGTCTGCGATTCTATTGCTGGGTGATTCCTCCAAAGGAAATGTGACGGAAAGGCACAATGCGCCGTTTCAGGCAGCGCGCCAGAATCTGTGAAAGTGTTAGATGAAGTGTGTTGAGATCTGGGGGCTGAGATGACTACTATAGTATGTAGGTTATATCACATTTCATGCTCATTAAAGTGTTCCGTGAACACTCTCACATGCTAAATGGATGGGGGGCATTATCATTCTGGGAGAAGGAATCCCCACATGAGGCTAGTATTAGTGCACCATACACGGTAGGATGAACACCATTTGATGGCTTTCACCTTTCCAACTGATAAAGGTCCATTGGACATAAACCGCAGTCCGCCAGGGGTGTTCTGGTTATTTTTAGCTGGCTATTTTTATGACGTCACGCGCAAGTCACGTGCACACCCGCACGTGACAAGCTCACATCGCCACATTTTATTTTAACTGTTATGCAGAGTATAGTCATTTGGGTATTTCGCTCACAAAGTATGTGTGCACATCCGTGTGCGTGATCCTGCTAAAAAACTAAAAAGACTTGCCGGAACGCCGCAGCCTATGAACTTCTTCTGGCAACGTGCCCTTTCGGTCGCTGCTCCAAAACCTGAATAAAAAAGGCTCTGGAGCAACTCGGAGCCTGTTTGGAGCCTTTTTCTTTCATAATTATGGAACAGAGGTGGAAAAAGTACTCTCATGTTTTAATTAAGTAAAAGTAGGCTATCAATACTGCAATGTAGAAATACTCTGTTACAAGTAAAAGTAAAATGTACTTGAAGTACCAAAAGTAAAAGTACCAAACTTTAACTTGTACTGTAGTTGAGTAATATTAATTGACCAGGGAGTCTCCTACCACATATCTATATACATTGACCCAAGTATACTGGGGGTTGAGCTATACTTCTTCCACAACTGCCAGTGACTCATCAGAACTTTTGTTCTCTCTTTAGTAGCCCACACTGCCTGTGTCATCTGCAGCACTTCACTCACTGCAGGGTATTTTTAGCGCGGTAAAGGCGTTGTTTATACATAGCAAACCAACCGTGGCATCACTCTCTGTCAAGTTCTCTCTCAAAGACCGTTCTCCATTGAACTGCCTTTGCTCAGGCCATAGAACAACATTCAAGGAGGACCATGTCTGGATGTTCTTGCATATAAACCTATAATTACCCAGCAAACAAAGCCAATCAAAGGAAAACATTTGTTTTTTAAAGAGTGAAGGAGGCTTTGTCAGAAAGGCTAATGATGGAATTTAGAGTACTGGTAGTCATACATATCGTTGCTGTCGGCAGAAACCTCATATCTATATCTATATTTTTTTTCTTCTTTTTTTTCTCCATAAATTAGTGCCCTACTTCATCTTACTACAGTTACACGAAAGCATCAAGACCTTGTAGATCAGCTATATTTGCTATTTTTTTAATTTGAATCCTAAAGAGTAAAAGGTTTCCAACTGACAGAGACGATATACTCAAGTGTGTCCTTACTTTTTACTACCCGCATTTGAACATTATAGTTCTAGGACATTTTTTATATATACACTATCTTTGTTTAAAACATTAACCCTGGCAGATCTACAAGCTCACAACGACTAACTACATAGAAGGATACTATAGGCTCTCATTGGTCAAATGTAATTCAGAGTAAATACAGCGATAAGATAGGGATGGTCGTACAATTAAATACTGTCCTCTGTTAAATACTGTAAAATACTGTAAAATGTTGTGTTGGCCAGCGGGATGATTTTTTAATGGTTTTCCTACAAGTATTAAGAGCCAATCTCTGCCAGATAAAAAGCAATTTAGCCCAATCCCTCTGAAACCCACTGGATATTCATGTGGATTGCTTGCAATTCCTTTGTGATCAGATAATGCATATTGGAGAGTTTATATTAAAGTCTTGCTGACTGATGAAATTCCCCAAGCGTCTGTATTAATGGCACATTCTAAGTCTATCAGTGGTGCTAGACATTCTTAATGTATTAGCTAAGGGGAAGTTTCCACCTTGAATGGGATCACCAAGAGAATTATACGATATAACAACTTCTGAATCCGTATTCAGGTAGCTTGTGTGAGTGTGAGTGTGTGTCTACTGCAAGTCATTTAATTATCCAATTTAAGTTTCACAAGCTGCACTAGGCTAAAGGCGTGCGCATGCAACACGCACGCACACACACACGCACACACAAAATTCCTGTCATGTTTTCAAAGTCTTCAAACGAGTTTAGAAGTTTATGTCCTTTTTTTCTTTAAAAAGATATTTCTTTAGTAGATATGTTTCAACAGTCTGGGAGTCTTTTTTAATTGTTGAAAAGCTAAACTTTTTCTTCTTCTTCTTCTTTTATCAGACATTGCTTCAAAGTATAACTGACTGGGGCCGCCGGCCTTTATATTGACTTCCCTATTTCTTTGCCTAGCATTTTCCTTTTGGTGTCATGTGCGTTTCTCTGAAGCTTACTGTGACAAAAGGTAGGCTATAGTAGAAAATATCAGAGATGACACAATTCCCCCACTGATCCTTCACAAGAATATTACTGTACCTCTCAGAGCACTGTGAAGTCAAAAGGCTTTTTTTTTTGGTCTTTGAATCCCAGGAAAGGGCAGTTTTACAAAGATTCTTCTTCAATAATGGCTGAGTAATGTATCAGCCGTCTGAGGATGAATGACCCAAAGCTTTATTCCTCCATGTGGGCAAAAGAGAGATATATTTCCCATCAAGTGAGTATCCTACAGATTAGTGAAAGCATGGCTGTCACATAACGGTCTAAAGATGTCGTTGGACAGATCTACAGGCTCACAATGCATCATTGTGTTGTGAGCTAGTGGATCAGATATCTTTACGAGACCATGACTGTACCTCTCAAAGCAGAGCACGGTTACTGTAAGCTACATGTCAAAAGGCATTTGTAGAGCAGGGGTTTTCAAAGTGGGTGACGGCAGTCCAGGGGTGCCGCAAGATAATTTGATAATATTTGGAATTTATTTGGACACTTGAAAAAATATTTAGTATCATTTTAAACTTGAAGTACAAAGTTATTTTCAGTCAGTTCTAACCAAAATGGTTATTATCTCAACGTTTTCCTCACTGAAATATCATCGGCAGAATCCTCGTATCTCCAAGTTTCAAATGTGTACGTTTTTTGGTAAAGCAAAGACCTGCTTCATCATACAAGACTGTCGTAGATCTGCTGTTTTCACTAGTTTAGTACATTTTATAGATGATAAATACAAAACGAACGGTTTTGGACATACAAGGTTTCCACCCGACAACGATGATATGCTATAAATATAAGGTGCTGGGATTGAAAAGTATAATGTAGGGGTGCCTCAGATTAAACAAATATTTATGGGGTGCCCTGAGACCAAAAAGTTTGGGAACCCCTGTTGTAGAGGTCCTTGAATCCATGTAAAAAGACTGTTTTACCAAGATTCTTCAATAATGGCTGAGTAATTTATCACCAGTCTAAGAATGAATGACCTAAAAAGCTTCATTCGTTCAAGGTGGACAAAAGAGAGAGATATTTCCCCTATAAGTGAGTAACTATACGGATTAGTGAAAGCGCGGTTGTCACGATGATAGATAACTGTCTAATGCTTCAGTCTCCAGAGGGCAGGTTCTACGTACACATCAGAGGCAGTGTGAGCTATTAGGTAAGTGAATTTTAATTCCACCTGTCTGCCAAGGGGATGGATGACACTAAATCGCTGGGGGTAGATTTAAATGTATCGCCGTCTACAAGGAATGGGGGGAGGGGTACACTTCATGTGTGTGTGTGTGTGTGTGTGTGTGTGTGTGTGTGTGTGTGTGTGTGTGTGTGTGTGTGTGTGTGTGTGTGTGTGTGTGTGTGTGTTAGGGCATTCACCAAATATTAGAATATTCGAATATCAAAGTCACTACTCGACGTTGTTCACCGAAGTTGAATATTCGCTTATTTTATTTTTAATTTTTTTATAGTTTTCCCTTCAAAAATATATAATTTATAAAGCTTGGCGAGATAGGAGGTTATAAGAATGAGTTGTCAATGAATGGGGTTCTCAAACCTTTTTAGGCCGTGACCCCCAAAATACACATATTTGAACTGGGGACCCCCACCCTGACACGCACTCAGTTCCGCAGATAAATATTGTGAAAATAGCAGATCTACATGCTCAAAACGCCTCGCAACACGAGGCGTTGTGAGCATGTAAATCGGCTATTTTCACAATGTTCGCCTCTTGCTTACTTAATATTTGACAGTTTGGCGAGTCCTGTCGAATATTCGACTATTCGAATACTTTGAGGTCGAATAATTCGAATACTAAAAATCACCATTCGTGAATGCCCTAGTGTGTCATGATTTGTGACACACACAGCACCAGCACCTCTTGTCGCACTATGAGTTTGAAGATCTGCTATTTTTGAAAGACCTTGAAAATGAGTGCAAATCTTCTGAATATTATATATTTGTAAAGCTAAAACTTTTAACTCGTATCTTTGCTTCTAGGGTTTGCTGGAACAAAAATGTTTTGAGACGGGCATCCACGGCCAAATACAAATCATGTTGGGGGGTCCTTGACAGGAAAAGGTTTGAGCACCACTAATATGTATAGCAACATGTTTTTCATAACACTGTAAGTATTTAGAAGACTAGAAGATTTGTAGAATCAGCCTTCTTTTACTATATCTTTTACTATATCTGCTGCTGTAACCGTCTCAGTCCATTACCATTCTTTTTTTTTTTGCCATGAACCGTATGTAATATTTTTTTACTCTACCGTATATGTTTTCTTTCTATTCCCCCCGTCTAGAGAACTGCAAATGATCTCAGCTTGTACGACAAATAGTTTTACCCCAAGTTCTTTTAACATGTAAACCTGCGATGTGACAATAAAGTTGCAGTCGACGTTATTTAGGAATTACCATCTCATACATAGTAGTAAGTCACTTATTTGTGTTGTCACTTCCAGTTTCACTAGTTTATCCCTGTAGACTGCATGAGTTCTCTCTCTTGAAAATGGATATATTCAAGAGAGAGAACTCATACATAATCGATTTATATCCTTATACCGGTACCTGAAAATGCCTTTTCTGTTCACCGAAGAGCTGGACTAGAGAGACGAGGAGAACCCTGTTGCTGATAAAACACTCCAACAAATGATTGCTATCAGAATATAGATCTATTTAACACTTATTTAAAAAGAAGAAAGGGGCTATAAATATCTATGTCACTTGCCTAATCCAGCACCCTAGTTAAACAGTTTTTCCGTATAGGCATTAATTTACATTTTACGTTGTAACCATGGATATTTGCATAGTTAAAATGTCACATTATTTGACTGTGGTTTTATAATCAGATTCATCAATTCAAGTCACGGAAATTGTCGTACACGTGGTGATAGCAATGCTGATGGCAGACTTGCTAAACCACACACTTTATAGATTTATAGATTCTTGTACGACGACGTATAAACCAGGCTTAACAAATACCGCCACGGATCGCTAACTCCATGTTTTGATTCACTGGTGCTTTTTTACACCCCTTCCTCCCACACTTCTGGATGATTAACTGCTCCGCCAAGACTCCGCCATCACACAGCACGGCACTTTCTAATCACACACGCAGAAAAGAAACAGAGGCTAATGGCATAATGATCATCGAATCATGGAACTCAATCTCTCTCTCACTGTGAATCTCTCTCAGAAGAAATAATAATATGACAGGGCCCGGCTCGCGTTATTTTCAGAATTTATCTAAAAGGAAAAAACCACACACTTCTGAGTGGCTTGTGTCCAGCGGTATAAAGTAACTTAAGTACATACTCAAGTGCTGTGCAATTGTGTGTTGTAACCGATCGACAAGCTTATAGATCTGCTCTTTTCAAAAGATTTGTATTTATTTTTTAATACATTTCTAACTGGGACATTCTGCACAACAATGAGTACTTTTACTTTTCGTACTTTAAGTACATTTTGACACCAATACTTTTGTACCTTTACTCAAGTACATTTTGAGTGAGGGACTTGTAACAGCAGTGATCATTTTACTTAAGTAAAACATGTGAGTGTACTTTTCTTCCATGGCTGCCTCTGAGTGGCTTGTGTCCTGCCTGCACACAGAGAACGTTGACATTGGCCTTGTCAGGGCGACACATGGGGGCCGCTGTGCACGCGGCGTGCAGCCATGGTCACAGCCGTGCGCTGCGTCAGTGTGTCTGGGACCCTCCTGTGATGAAAAGGATTGGCAGACTGTGCACATCATCAGTCACCGTGTGTCAAAAATGTGGGATGTTTTTTCTTGGTTTGGGGGTTGATTCTGGGGCACTGCCATCAGTGTTGCCACGGCAGCTTATCATAAGCCACTTTGGGCTTTTTTTTACCCCTGTATGGACGCTTGTTTAAACCAGTGGTTCTCAAATATTTTCATGTCATGGACCCTCAAGTAGTCCCCTCTGAAAATGTTTTGTTTGCCAGGGAACCCCATTACAAGATTTGTGTTGTTAGAATGTGTCCAAAAATCTTCCAAATATTCCAAATTCTATTTCAATATTTAGTTTTTTTTTTAACCCACTCTCTGCCAAAAACATCTTGCTCTCTTTTGGTCTTGTTTTTCATGGACCAGCTGGTCCTTATTTCTCTCACAAAATCTGGCTGCCTATGTGGGCCAGTCTGTAGCAGGTTTAATTGACTTCAAAAAGAAGGACTCACTCGGTGGTTGCTGATGCCAGAGGTTTGAAGACTCTGCTCGGTTCTAAGTGTGTGAAGTATGACTAGAACCAAACCACTTGCATTTTCAACCAGGCATCCCTATTTCGGGCATGTCAGACAGTACATGGCGGAAATGTGCTTGTATAGATCGGCTTTATACATGGCTATTTTTGCATGGCCGGGCTGGGCTTAAGTGGTTAGGTATGGTGGATCTTAGGAGTTTTATTTTTGAAGTGCACTTTCTATGAACTTTATGGATGTACAATTTGAAGAACAAGTATACTAGTCTAAAATCTCAGCTATAGCGGCCCCTAGATGACGTGCTGCTTTTTACACACAGCTGGAACAAACAGAGTAATTCTAGAGAGCCCTGCATGTGCTCTCACTAGCGGGGCCAAAAAAGCAAAATTTTAATCATAATTAAAATTGAGGGATATTTCGTATATTCTCTGAAGATGATTAACATATTGTAAGCAACAGGGCCTGTTTACAATGGTGGCTAGGTATACGATATAGACCATGGGTAGGCCTGTCAATTATTACATAATCGGCTAATCACATTTATTTTAGATAATCGCCAATATTTAGCAAAATCATCACAATCGTTTCCAGTGTTCATACATTTTGAAAAAAAAAAATAGTAGAAAGAGATACCATCTCACACGCTCTGCTGTTTCCATTTTTTGATTATTGGTATCGGACGTTGTCAGTCTTTTCTTTGAGTATTTAAGTGTTTTGTCGTAAAAGCCACACAATTAAATCGTTAATCGCAATTATTTGTCTGACAATAATTAATCAAGTAAAACGTCATAATCGTGACAGCCCTTAAAAGCATGGGGTCACGAAAATCAGGTAGGATCCATCCTGCAACCTGCCTATTATATTGAGTGATGAATTTACATTTTGGCCTGAGGGTAAATAGCTCTAGACTAGAGGAAAGGTCACTCAAATGGTAAGGGTTAGAGCTCCACCACTAGTAGGATTTAAACACGTATAGCCAGTGGTGTAAAGTAACTAAGTACATTTACTCAAGTACTGCACTTAAGTACAATGTTGAGGTGTTTTTACTTTACCGGAGTACATTCTCAGTACTTTTCATTCCCATTGAGATGCATTGGCAGAATCCGCTCTCATACAGTAGGTAGAATAAAAGCGCAGTGTGACCGTGCCCTAACAAGAGTATTTCTACATTGCAGTACTGATACTTTTACTTAAGTAAAAAAAATAGTACTTTTTCAACCTCTGCGTATACAGTAGCACCCAAAAGAATTGAGATTACAAGGAGCAGCTGTTGTACCTTAGAATAAGGTCATGAAAGGTCTATCAATTCCTGTCAGGTACAATATTACATTTAAAATGGATCCTTCAAGGTCCTTTGGTTTGCCCTGTGTAGAGGAGTCGTCTTAATGTTATTGATCCAAATGTCCTTTTCAAAAATGTATCGATTGAACTTCTGTGTGCATAAATCTGCAGGACTGACATACGAGGTGAAAAAATATGTTCCTTGCACATATTCACAGACGCGACTGTTTCCGTAGTCGATGCGTTGTCGGCCACAGCTTGTGATTGGCTGAACCAGAGTTAGGGACCGCTCCGCTGTATTCACTTGGACCGTGCGGAGGTGCTGAAAGTAGGGGGGACGAGGATTTACGATTATGTCCCTATAGGCATGTCTGTTTGTGCTTATCAAAATCACACACCTCTTTACTTGTGCCAGCATAGCGTGTAACGGAGGTGATCCGAACCTCCCCACCCGGTTTCGAACCCGGGTCTCCCGTGTGAAAGTCCAATATCTTAACCATCACTCCAAAGGGACATCCCTATGGAACGAGAGCAGATACTAGACTTTTGAGGCTTCAGGCTGGGGCTGCGACTCATCACACTGTATGGCGGTCTATACGACCCACCACACGTGCAAGTACTGCGTTCGGCAGCGTATGTAGGTATGTCAGGCATTGACACTAAGGCTTGCCAACCTGCCCCCGGCAGGTACATAAAACCTTTGGGCAGGTGGAGTTTACTTTCAGTGCTTCTTTGAGCGGGGACGCAACCGTCTATGAACACAACACGAGATATCTGTATAAACACTGAACGTGGCAAGAGCGCCCTGTCTTCTGGTCTGTGGAATATCAAATAAGAGCACTGTTTACCTATACTATAATGTGCCGTTTAATATAAAATATGTTTGGACCCATAGTCATATTCAATCATAGCTTTGGGGTAGGCCTATTTGGAGTCCTTTTTTTTTAGGTATGACATTTTCATTTCACATCCCCAGAAAGTAAAAAAAGTGTTAAATTGAAAGGTAATTCAAATTTTACCTATCATTTTATAATGGATGATTCGATTTACTTTTCGGGCAAGTGGACATGACCTTTGGGCAAGTAGAACATGACATATACTTGCCTCTGAGACCTTAGTGTCAACCCCGGTATGTACTGTATGTATAGGTATGTATGTGGGTAGGTAGCTGTGTGTGTTAAAGCCCAATCAGGGACCAGGAAGGCTGGAAACATCATCATTAACAGCCAATGAGGGAACAGCATTCCTGGTGATGCCAGTGGTTGATGTCACTGGCATCGCCAGTGGTGATGCCAGTGGTGAGTGCACCTCATGGCGCGCACACACATACACGGCCTACTTGTGCATGAGATGCAAGTTGGCACCTCGACAGAGTGCAGTTCTAGTTAGTCACTTTATTTAGGCACTATTTAAGAACAGCTTTGTGAATCAGGCCCAATGGCTTTCTGGCAGCAAGGCAATTTTCTGTCTAAAAGCCCTTTCTGTCAGAAACAAACGCGCATGTGGCTCTTTGTCAGAGAGCCTTGAGGGGAGATTTCTCCACATACAACTTGACAAAAGGGATGTCCCTGCAGAGGGAGCCACCATCATGTAAATAATAATACAAAAATAAAAAAACTAAACAAATTTAAGTAAAATTTACATCTCCTCATTCAAGCCACTGGGAATGAGGAGTAAGAGTCTCTGTTACCACCTCTCTGTGGCATATTGTCTGTTTCAATGGCCATGTAATGGAGTTCACCAAGGCCATGGCTATGCCTATTAAAACGCAGAAGCAGTCCATGAACATTGATGCACATCCAAATAGAATTTCAACAGTTGCTGGACGAAAAAAAAAAGGCATATCCATATCCAAACGTCTATCCGCACGCACACTGTTTAGAATATGTATGCACCTGTCTGACGAAGGCCATTACAGATCAAAATGTATACATAAAATTTGCTTGCATTCGCAACAGTGCGCAGAATAATTTCCTCAATGCCTATTAATCCACATGCATTTAGTGGAAGTCCCTATTCTTGGTCAAACATTATGTGTAAATAGCCTTAGCTTGTAAGCTTGTAGCCTACATCGGTTATTTTCAGCCAATGACTTCGTCATCATTATTACGAATGGAACACTTATATGCACAGATTCCGGGCTAAATCACCTTAACCCTGGCATCTCAATGTTGTGTGTGTCATTATACTTGCAATTACAGACACAGGCTTTTTAAGCAGGTAAACCACCCAGTTTTGTATAAAATGATGCTTCCCCTAACCTTGAGTCTGCCCTCATAGCAGGGGCGTCAATTGGGTATGGCAGGGGTATGCAGCTGCCATACCCTGAGTCCAGGGGGGAGAATACAAGTTACTTTAAAATATAAATCCATGAATGTCTCTTTGTCTATCTGTGCTGGTTATGTTGTTAAATTACAGTAAAATAACTACAAATGCAAAATTTAACAAGGTATTATAATTATATTCTCCACACTTTTATTCTCCCCATCTTGATAGAATAGTATATTCCCAGGTTCCGCAGGTCAGCTGCACAGGTCCAATTCATTATTGTTAATTGTGGCACGTTTACTATATTATGTCAAGTTTAGCTGCACTTGAACAACTGTTCCAGACTGCCATATCCAGCCCAAGAAACCATAGACATTTTTGGGGAAAAAAATAGAATGTACTTCTTAAAATAAATGTATCATGCCTGTTGCTAAGGTATGGCAACATGACTGGTGTCTTAAGACACCAGTCATGTTGCCATACCTTACCTTTTTCTGAACTGACGCCACTGCCTCATAGCTCACCTATTTGGCATCCCGGTTGAAAGTGTTTCCTGACCTGAAAATGTATTTTTTGTTGACTAAAGAGCTGGAGAGACAGGTAGACCCCGTTACTTGTCTCACGTAGTTAGTCAACTATTCCACAATCCCCGAATGCAATCCAGAGTCTACAGTGCACCTCCCGGAATCCGGAACGGAAGCTGATATCTGTTCGTCATTTGCGTATTGCGACCGTAGGTCGCTATTTAGTATGAAAACTTGCATCTCATGTCCGTCTGTCTTTCTGTCACACCTGACGAAAAAGTCAATGAAGTTGCTTGTTGTTCCCCAGCCACTCCCACCTGAGCCTATCCCAAGTGCTTTTGATGGACGTTTGACCAGCTCAGCAGAAGGATATAGCTGACCTATTCTGACACCACAATGATTACTCGACCAGCTCAGCGTTCTCAATGGGCCCGGAAATTAACGCCTGGCCCTAACTGGGCCCTGGCCATACTAATTAGCATACATTTTACACCCTATCCGGCCCGGAAACGTCAATATTAAGTCCATATATGGGCATTCCCAGATGATTAGGGCAACCACACTAAATCCATTGTTATGCCCATATATGGGCATAAAAGACTGACAGTCACTCATGTGGTCTGACAAAACATTAGAGAACCTGGCTGGCGAGCAAACACTCAATATAGAGCTTTTCAAACTTATTCTAACAAAAGAAATATCACTTACACCCATGTTTAAGTGACTTAGGTTATAGGATAGATGGGGACCAGGAAGATTGTACAACAAGTCGTATATCATATCAGGCGTCTTGAACTACAGATTGTACCTGCTCTCACAAAGGCACACAGTCAAGTTTTGATTTCTTTACCAAACTTTAAAGTGGGTTCTGAAATGTGAATGTGAAAAATATAAACCTCCGTCACTTGGGTTGTCTTTCATTTTATTTTATGGATGCAGTTTTATCTGCATTGGCGTATGATGACAATGTCCTCATTATTCATCGGCTCTGCAAGGAGCCTTTCTGTCTGACTCAGTAGGTAAGGTTTTTTTTGTTTGTTTACTCCATGAGCTCACAAGTCCATTATATCTCTTTCCACTAGCTGGCAGAAGGCTCCCTCGGTGTGATGGATTATTTATCTGTGGTGTCAATGTACTTTTACAGCAAGGTTTGAAAACACTTTTCTTACAAGAGGAGACAGGTTGTGATTGACTCATTGCAAAATACTGCAATTTGCCATTAACCTATAACTCCAGGGACGTGCTGGCCATTGGGAAAAGCGGGACAGCTCCCGAACAGCCGGTTCATTCCCGGCCGGTCCAGGCCGGCCATTAAGGAAAGAAATAAGAATAAAATGTCGGCCTTCGTTCCATTTTGGGGTCTGGGCGGCCAACAAAGTAAATCGTCACTGTCGGGCAGAAACCTCGTATCTCCAAGTTTCAAATTTGTAAATTTTTTCGCAAAGCAAAGCCCTGCTTCATCATACAAGGCCGTCGCACAAAAGTTGTGAAAACAGCAGATCTACAAGCACACAACGCCTCGCGGTGCGAGGCGTTGTGTGCTTGTAGATCGGCTGTTTTCACTAGTTTAAATCATTTTTAAAATGATAAATACAAAACAAACGGTTTTGGACATACAAGGTTTCCACCCGACAACAACGAAATATAACTCATGTAATTGGCCCACTGGCTTGTCACTTGTCATGATCTGAAATGGCAAATCTTTGAGTAGCAGAAGCGCTATAGAGAGAGATCTCGCAATGAGGGCATCTACAACTCTTTTTCCCGTGCTGAATCAGGGGCCCAGCATGTCCCTGTATACCTCTGGTAGAAAAAAAAGAAAAAAGAGAAAAGGAGGCATTTGGCTCTATAACTGCAGCTGACCTCCACCACCACCCCTCCGCCCACTGACAGAGCCAATATTGAAGGCTTATGTGTTATCGTGGGCGCCACTCTGGGCATCATTAAAATGTCTTCTTGAGACTCATCTTAGCTTAGAGCATGTCCGCGCCATAATGCATTGAAAGAGCATGCCGTAGCTCTGTCAGCATGTCCAAAGCTGTTACCTCGAATGGACCACAGAACCTGTCTTCCAATTGACCCAATTTAGTTATTATAATCTCTTGTTAATACTTTTCATTGGCAAAATATTTTAAAAACACACCAAACGAGAGCTGAGTTACTGGCTAGAAAATGCATTCTATTCAACTGGATACAGGAGAAATCTCCATCAGTGACTGAATGGTACAGAAATATATACAGAGTGCTACCAATGGAAAGACTCTGTGCCAAATTAAAAGAGAAGGAAGACGATTTTCTAAATATTTGGCAGCCGCTGATAAACTATTTGCCCAAGGATCTAGCTACACTGATTTATAATGGAAGTGATGATCTGGTTTGGAAAGCCCCAGCTGTACTCCTTCAATTTACCTTTTAGTGTGCCCCTTGTGTGGAGATGTTACCACTCTGAATAATTGACTGTGTATGGATAAGTATGGATAATTGTATGAATATTGTATTGTGCTGTTCGCCCGTATTTTAGTTTTTGTGTTTGTCTGTTTTTTTTTGGTTCTTGTTTCCGTTTGGTATGTCTTTAATTTGTTTTATTGCAGTTTGTACAATATTTTAATACTTTTCTGTCACACATTTATGTGAAAACTCTATACAAATTTTGATTATTAAAAAAAAACACCAAACCACAAACAAAACAAAACAAAACCACCTTTTTTTAAACTGGCACTGAAAATGGCATATCTACAACGCATCGCATCTCGGCATGTGGTTGAGCTACTGTCATACATTCGCTACTGTAATACATTCGCTACTGTCATCATACAACAAACAGACATGAAATATGGAGATACAAGGTTTCTGCCCAATAGCGACGGAGACTGTGTAACCATGGCCTGCAAGAGAAAGCAAACAGCTACCGTTCAACCAAATGGGAATCTTGGGGGTGCCCACTGGCTGGGGTTCCAGCCGCATACCACATAGGCTGTCTGATGTCTGACAGCATGTCGCTGGTTCAAATCCTGATCCCGACGACATTTGCTGCGTGTCACTCCCCATCTCCTGTCAGTCTACTGTCCTCTCAAATAAAGGCATAAACACAAACTCCACTTTCAGCTCTTTGGTAACTATTTTCCATGCAGGCTTTGGCAAACTCTTGATATGAATTGCTTCATGCCAGTAAACCATCCACTTCACTGAACTGATGTCGATGTGTGTGTGTGTGTGTGTGTGTGTGTGTGTGTGTGTGTGTGTGTGTGTGTGTGTGTGTGTGTGTGTGTGTGTGTGTGTGTGTGTGTGTGTGTGTGTGTGTGTGTGTGTGTGCTTTGGATTAGGTTTGCAACTGTAACGCCCGGGATTTGAACACAGGCCCCCTGGCTTCTGCGTGGAAAGCCAACATCGCTAGTCTAAAGGGAATTCCCCCTTAGGCAGGGGAGATATTAGGCTTTTGGTCATCAGGGAGAGGATCTGAGCCTCAATTTTTACACTACAGATATTCTTTATACATCACAAGGTTCGCAAAGGTCTGCTCTCTGATTTAATCAGATCCATCTAAGTCAGTGGTTCTCAAACTTTTTTGGCAGCAGTACCCCATTAGACCGATTTCTGAAGCCAAGTACCCCCTTCCCCTGACTACTGCAAAATCGACATCAAAAGTCCAGTTCCAATGCCAATACATTCAAAATAAAACAGCATAATGGCACATTTTACTATTGAATAACAGTTACTACTAGTCAAGTACTGGATGTAATTTGGTTTAGAAATGTACAGATGAGGAGGTTCACACAAATGCTGTCTATGTTGTATCATTAACCATTACAGTGAAATACATATTCCCATTTTCTAGTTTTTCCTCACGTACCCCCTGCAGTACCCCCGCGTACGCCTAGGGGTACATGTACCCCCATTTGAGAAACACTGATCTAAGACGCAACTCCACTATGGTGGGATTTGTGACCCTCCTTTGGCACTTAGACTAATTCTATTGAACTGGAGACTATAGAGACCCTACCTCCCACATTCAATATGTTGATCAATGATGTTGTGCAACACCTTAAATTGGAGAAACTTATATTTACATTATGGGGTTCTATTGAGAAATACTATGACACTTGGCAGTCTTTTATTGACTATGTAGGGTAGATGCTGGACGATGAATGTCCTATGGTTTATTGTGGTTTAATATGAGATGGTGGTGTGATGAGGTCTTGTGTTGTGTGCACAGATATGATATAATAATCGGTAATTGATTTGTGATACTATAATTTATACCACTATTTAGTCAATGTCTCAACAGACTTGATAATATTGTCTCAACGTCTGAACGCGTTGTTCAGTATGGAGTTGAAGTAACAAAAATGTAAAGTAAAGTAAAAGTAGGCTACCACAAAATTGTACTGTGCATTGTAAGAATTTGTATACTTGAGTAAATGTACTAGATACTTTGCAGAACCACTGAGCAACAAATGACTGACATGATAGCCATCAGTAGGTGCAGTAATTGCTCTTTACTCAAAATGTATACATTTGAGTAATGTATGTATCTACCCTACATAGTCAATAAAAGACTGCCAAGTGTCATAGTATTTCTCAATAGAACCCCATAATGTAAATATAAGTTTCTCCAATTTAAGGTGTTGCACAACATCATTGATCAACATATTGAATGTGGGAGGTAGGGTCTCTATAGTCTCCAGTTCAATAGAATTAGTCTAAGTGCCAAAGGAGGGTCACAAATCCCACCATAGTGGAGTTGCGTCCTCTAATTAAGAGGACCGTTATGAGGTCTGTTATCTCCTGGGACCGCCAACACCGCAATTAATAACCTCGCGTCACCAGGCTTTCCACCATGGAGGGAAGCCTGGTATTCATGGTAAAACTGAGCCTTATGATCCGGATTAGAAGGGGAAAAAAGGGGTTCCGGCCGATGGGTTCTGGTTGGCGTAATTATTTTTTGTTCCTCGCATAATGTGAATCAATTAGTGTAGTCTTGCTAGTCTAAGTTAGAATAAAAGATGGATCTATACCAAACGATTATTGTACCAAAGGAAACTAAACGGTTATACCAAACTAGCTAGGGTAATCATTTTGGAGGTGCACAGCGTGCTTGGTTCCGGCTGCCTGATGACGTCAAAGACCCGTCAAAGATCCGATCAGAAAATCAAATTGATCCCAGGCGAGGTTCCACCTCATATCCCAGGATATCTGACAGAGATTTAAAAATAGAATTCCAAAGAGTGGCAGGGAAGGCCTTAAACTTTTATGGGACATAATGGGATCTATATTATGGGCTACATCTTGACCTTTTAGAAATGTAGACGATTTAACACCTTGTGCCTGGCTCAAATAGAAGCTGAATGTATGCAGCACACACTCTCCTGACTGTGTCTCCAACCCATAGCTCCTCCATTAAGCTCACAACCCAGGTCACCCTCTCTCCCATGCAGCTTTAAGAGTCTAGTGAGCTTTCTCTAATCGATTAGATATATGGTCGTAAATCTATCGCCTCGGTTCTTCCGTGGGGTGGAAACCTCATATGTCCATGACATGTTACTTTTCAGGATTCAAATTCAAAAGCATTAAAAGTAGCAGTTTGCCGAGCTCAAAATGCGTTGCAATGCTTTTGTGTGATGCTGTAGTATGATCAAGTACAATTTGTTCTCTCTCTCTCTCAGGCATGTGCACACATATACATCAAAGGGGGCTTGAGCCCCTGCCCTTTTACCTAAAAAGTTCCTTCTCCAGACCATGAATGCTGTTTTTACTATGGTGAAAGAAATGCAAATGCCCTCTTTCCATGCCATACCTGAAGGCAGCATTCAATATAATTGCCTCGTCCAAACTCTCCTGAACTTGAATGCAGCATCTTATGTTGAAAGAATTGCCCTCTCTGTGTAGAAATCCATGCTGTACGTCACATCTCCAGTATTCACTTGATTATGCTTAGTTCAGTGTGGTATCAAGTACCGAAAATAACCGACCTCCAAGCTCAGAACGCTCTCTGCATGTCCCTGCTCTCTCTCAGAGATAAGAGGTTTCTGCCCAGCGATATGACATTATTCCCCTGGATGAAGGATCTACAGAGAACCATGTACAGTACATCTGCTGTTTTCACTAGTGTTAAAGGAAAAATAAAATGTTTCACCTACAGTATAATGACATGACCAAAATAGGCGTTTGGATAACGGTGCCATAGAAATGTGGTCCAAAGGGGAGCACGCACATCCCAACAAACATGTACAGGTGCTGAGGAGGAAGGGAGGTCCGCACAATGTGTCTTTAGCTCCCCGTAGAAAACGTATTAAGCTTGACAAAATAGAAATGTGGACCATTTAACTGACATGCACATCAGGGGCGTCAATTGGGTATGGCAGGGGTATGCAGCTGCCATACCCTGGGTCCAGGGGGGGAAATAAAAGTTACTTTTAAATATAAATCCATGGATGTCTCTTTGTCCATCTGTGCTGGTTATTATGTTGTTAAATTACAGTAAAATAACTACAAATGCAAAATGTAACAAAATGGTCACTTTAACAAGGTATTATAATTATATTCTCCACACTTGTATTCTCCCCATCTTGACAAAATGGTATATTCCCAGGTTCCGCAGGTCAGCTGCACAGGTGCAATGCATTATTGTTAATTACTAGAAGCTGGGCCGCCCTTCGGGCGGCCCAGCGTCTAGTCGGCGACCTGGCCAACTCGGAACAACGTAAATAGGGAATGAATGCCCCGCCCTTTAATGCAAACCCCATTATACCTGTTGTCATAGGACCCGTTTTGACCATCTGTTTGCCTGTGTCCATTTATGCCCATATATGGAGATATCTGTTATCTGTCTGTCTGTCAGCGTCCATTTTATGTCCATATATGGAGATCACTGCAGATATAGTTCTGGGTCCATTTTATGCCCATATATGCCCATATATGGAGATATCTGTCTATTTGCGTCCATTTCACGCCCATATATGGAGATCTCTGAATCTGTCTGTCTGTGTCCCTTTATGCCCGTATATGGAGATCTTTGTGATTCTGCGTAAATTTTATGCCCATATATGCCATTTGCGTCCATTTTATGCCCATTTATGGAGATCTCTGTATCCGTCTGTCTGTGTGTCTGTCTGTGTCCCTTTATGCCGTATGAGATCTCTGAATCTGTCTGTCTGTGTCCCTTTATCCATTTTATGCCCATATATGGGGGCATTCATTTTATGCCCATATATGGAGAACGCGCGTGCCCGTGGGACGAACGGTTCTCATATGGGGGCATTCATTTTATGCCCATATATGGAGAACGCGCGTGCCCGTGGGACGAACGGTTCTCGAGATACGCGGATTACCTACATACATACACACTCACAGAGATTTTTTGTTGACTCATGTGGCGTACGTCTGCCCATATATGCCCATATATGGAGATATCTGTCTATTTGCGTCCATTTCACGCCCATATATGGAGATCTCTGAATCTGTCTGTCTGTGTCCCTTTATCCATTTTATGCCCATATATGGGGGCATTCATTTTATGCCCATATATGGAGAACGCGCGTGCCCGTGGGACGGAACGCGCGTGCCCGTGGGACGAACGGTTCTCGGAGATCTCTGAATCTGTCTGTCTGTGTCCCTTTATCCATTTTATGCCCATATATGGGGGCATTCATTTTATGCCCATATATGGAGAACGCGCGTGCCCGTGGGACGGAACGCGCGTGCCCGTGGGACGAACGGTTCTCATATGGGGGCATTCATTTTATGCCCATATGGAGAACGCGCGTGCCCGTGGGACGAACGGTTCTCGAGATACGTGGATTACCTACATACATACACACTCACAGAGATTTTTTGTTGACTCATGTGGCGTACGTGATGTCAGAGCCTTTTATGAAGTGATGTCACAATGAGTCAGAGCTTTCGCCGATTTCCTCAGAAACAGCCTGATGTCAACAATCAACCCCGCATAAGGAGATTCCGAACGTTTCGCGCCGGTTTGGGAAAACCGCGCGTCGGGTCGGGTCGAGACCCGGCACTGCACTCCGTGCCGTGGCCATATATGGGGGCATTCATTTTATGCCCATATATGGAGAACGCGCGTGCCCGTGGGACGGAACGCGCGTGCCCGTGGGACGAACGGTTCTCGGAGATCTCTGAATCTGTCTGTCTGTGTCCCTTTATCCATTTTATGCCCATATATGGGGGCATTCATTTTATGCCCATATATGGAGAACGCGCGTGCCCGTGGGACGGAACGCGCGTGCCCGTGGGACGAACGGTTCTCATATGGGGGCATTCATTTTATGCCCATATGGAGAACGCGCGTGCCCGTGGGACGAACGGTTCTCGAGATACGTGGATTACCTACATACATACACACTCACAGAGATTTTTTGTTGACTCATGTGGCGTACGTGATGTCAGAGCCTTTTATGAAGTGATGTCACAATGAGTCAGAGCTTTCGCCGATTTCCTCAGAAACAGCCTGATGTCAACAATCAACCCCGCATAAGGAGATTCCGAACGTTTCGCGCCGGTTTGGGAAAACCGCGCGTCGGGTCGGGTCGAGACCCGGCACTGCACTCCGTGCCGCGGCGGGGAACGCGCGTGCCGAATCTGAAGCCGGTGGGACGAACGGTTCTCGAGATACGCGGATTACAAACACACACACACACACGCAGAGACTTCTCGCATTTATAGATAGATGGAGAACGCGCGTGCCTGTGGGACGGAACGCGCGTGCCCGTGGGACGAACGGTTCTCATATGGGGGCATTCATTTTATGCCCATATGGAGAACGCGCGTGCCCGTGGGACGAACGGTTCTCGAGATACGTGGATTACCTACATACATACACACTCACAGAGATTTTTTGTTGACTCATGTGGCGTACGTGATGTCAGAGCCTTTTATGAAGTGATGTCACAATGAGTCAGAGCTTTCGCCGATTTCCTCAGAAACAGCCTGATGTCAACAATCAACCCCGCATAAGGAGATTCCGAACGTTTCGCGCCGGTTTGGGAAAACCGCGCGTCGGGTCGGGTCGAGACCCGGCACTGCACTCCGTGCCGCGGCGGGGAACGCGCGTGCCGAATCTGAAGCCGGTGGGACGAACGGTTCTCGAGATACGCGGATTACAAACACACACACACACACGCAGAGACTTCTCGCATTTATAGATAGATGGCATGTTTACTAACATGCCAAGTTTAGCTGCACTTGATAACACGTTGGCTACCATATCCAGCCCAAGAAACAGTAGAAACGGGGAAAGAAATAGAATGTACTTCTTAAAATAAATGTATCATGCCTGTTGCTAAGGTATGGCAACATGACTGGTGCAAGACACCAGTCATGTTGCCATACCTTAGCTTTTTCTGAACTGACACCACTTATGCACATGCCAGCTTTTGACAGTGGATCAATACAATCACTGCAGCTATCCCGAACATTCATATAAAGTTCCTCCAAATGGCAACATGCTGCTCCAGGACAATTATGCCATGGAATTAACTGTCTCTGTCATCACGGAAGCATGGAAAATGGATGTAACTGCTGCTCACTCTTCAGCATTTTGGCCGATAATTTCTCTCGCCAAGTGCACGATGGGTGGAACAAAAGTTTGGAGTTTAAATTTCTATAGCGTCATGCAGTTATAGACGTTCCGCAAGGAGAACTGAGAAGCTAAAGACCAGCATGGCCTCAATGAGCTAGAATGGCTCTTAGCACTGATAATAATGAGGAAATTGGAACGCAGAAGGCAGGCCTGTAGATAACTATGTTGGAGAGACAGAGAGAGACAGAGAGAGAGAGACACAGAGAGAGAGAGAGAGAGAGAGAGAGAGACAGAGACATCTAGGCCAGTGGTTCTCAAACTTTTTCATGTCAAAGACCCCCAAATTGATGTATTTCACTGTGTACCTTGCCTGGAATCTGACTGCTACATTGAGCATATTGTTTTCTTTTCTTAAAGAGGTGGTGCCATAGTTTTGTACTTTTTCTGGTTTTCATGTGTCTATGAGGTTGACAGTACTTCATTCGACCCCCTGGTCTGGTTGTTATGAGCAATGATGTATTCCCTTTGTATTTGGAGTTTCTTTCTGGAGGCTGACACCTTGGGGGTCAAAAGTGCCGATCCAAAAACAGTGAATAAATGACATCATATAATCATCCCCTGGGTCACCAGTCTCACCACCCACCTGAAAACAAGGCATACTTAATGAACTGGTGGGTGTGGCCTAATTTTAACTCTTTCTGTACACTTTTTTGGGGAAAAAATCTTCCTCCTAGTATAATCATAATACCTGATGATCATGTTATAAAAAAAGAAAAAGTAAAAAAAAAAGCAGAACGTAGCAAACAGTCTGGATTCCAGGCTACTCCCCCCCATTTCTAGTCGTAACTATTATGTAGGGTCTCTAAGCTATGAGTCCTTGGGATCTATATATAGGCAACGTGGATGTTTTTAAGTGCCGTGACATCACACCATCACACCCGGAATCCGCTGCAGCTTTGCTATTATGAAGATATTTCTACCAACACTCGCTACCAGCGCTTGCTGCTCCGTTACCACCATGCCCTCAGGAGCCCAGCTCCGTTTGTGTCATCCCCCTTTCATGGAGAAAAGAAATAGGCTGCTCTACCTTAAGACTCTCCTCCCCAATTTACATCTCTAAGCATGCATGGCACATCGGTATCACTTTGCCCTAATTTGCGCCCTCCCCTCCCCTCCCCCCAGCACGGAGCAGACACACACATGGCCATTCTCATCATTAAAAAATGAGATGTGATGCTTTGCCGCCACAGCCCCTGTAGCCAAAGAATGATTACTCTGATGGAAGAGACTCAAAACACCAGAATGCTATTCATGTCGAACAGCCCTCTGCCATTTAACAGTGCGTGCGTGCGTGTGTGTGCGCGTGCGTGCGTACATGTGTATGTGTGTGTGCATGTGTGTGTGCATGCATGTGTGTGACACAGAGGGAACACTATTTCCTCTGTATATTAAGTGTGTGTCAGACTTGGCACGAGAAGCAGCAGCAGAAGAAATAGGGGAATAAAATGTGTTTCAACAACGTGACTGCATTCAAAAAGCCTGAGAAATCCGTAATTTGAGCTGTGAATTCATTACACGGCAGCCTCTCATCAGCACCAACGGATGAGAGGGTTTTCTTTTTTTTTTTAAGAATGTGGTGCAACAGCGCCGCCCAGTGGCCACCTTCTTCTCCTCCCCTAGCCAGATCCATTGAATGGCATGATGGTGTCGCTTGGCGAAAAAATGCCGATCTACAAAGCTCACGGTGTGAGCTCAAAGCTCAAGATCGGCAATTTTCTGACAAAAGAGAACATAAATAAGCCTTCCCTAAGTTCTCCCCAACAACAGGTGTGACCGCCTCGCAGTGGTGGAAAGTAACTAAGTAGATTTACTTAAGCACTGTAGGCCTACTTATAGCCTACAGTTTTGAGGTATTTGTAGCCTACTTTAGGGCCTACTTGAGTATTTCCATTTTCCAACAGGCCTACTTTTACTTCTAGGCCTACTGCATCTCAGATTCAAATACTGTGCTTTTGCTCCACTATGCTACAGTTATTTGAAAACATAGGCTACTTGTTACTTTGCAGATAGAAATGTAATAGGCCTGCTATTTTCAAACAATTTGTAGTACTTTTACTCAAGTAGGCCTACATTTTGAATTCCTGACTTTTACTTACTTATAGGCCTATTTCTATATCGCAAACTTTTACTTGAAGAGGCGGTGCCATAGTTTTGTACTTTTTCTGGTTTTCATGTGTCTAGGAGGTTGACAGTACTTCATTAGACCCCCTGGTGTGGTTGTTATGAGCAATTATGTA
>NC_137812.1:24890634-24963134 GCF_963921795.1 Nannobrachium achirus | reverse complement strand
CCTTTCAGCCCCCCGCGCCCCCACCATTGTGCTTAGGTTCATTGGCAAAAACGCGCACGCAGTGGGAATACCTTGAATGCCCCGCAAGGTGCCCTGAATGCCCTGCAGGCTCCCCACGCCTAAACACCGGTTCTTTCACCAAATGGCTGCTCGCACGCAGAGCCGTTAATTGTCGGCATCCGTTGATGTGTCATTCTCTGCCTCGCATAGCTCTCCTCAGCACCAGGTTGGTTATGAAGCCATATGCAGGCAAACAGCAGCGACGCCAGTGAATTACAGTCTCAATTAAACATAATTAACAGATCAAAACTGCGGCACAGGGGGTCCTCTGGGAGCCCCCTGTCCCCCCCCCTCTCTCTCACTCTCTCTCCTGTCTGCAGACTGAGACAGATGGTGTCGTGTAGACTAGAGTAGACACTGGGGCAGCAGGGTTGTGAGGAAAGACTAGCGTCTCGTGAGGTCAGTTAAGCCTATGATTAAACCAGTGGGTTGTCAGACCGTTTAATTTTCAAGGACCCAAGTTACAGTAGCCTATGCCAGGGGTCTTCAACATTTTCAGGCCAAGGACCCCCTTGGTTGAGAAAGAGATGAAGCGGGGACCCCCACATTCTTTTCATAGATTCCATGTAGTTTCATTCTTTGACAGTAAATCCTGAAAACAAAAATTGACATGAATCCAAAATACAATGATGATTGCATCATTGTATTTTGGATTCATGTCAATTTGTGTTTTAACCACTTGAACTGGCAATACAACTTGACATTTCACTCTGTACTTAGTCTGCTCTTTTTCTCCTCTAGTCTACACCAAACGTCTTTGACGAAAATAGCCGATCTAGAAGCTCACAACGCCTCACAGCGCGAGGTGTTGAGCTTGTAGATCTGTTATTTTTGATAAAGTTCTCAGAATATGGACGATTGGACGCTATAGGATTCAAGTGGTTAATGTAAAAAAAACACACAAGATTTGGAGGACCCCCTGTAGTAACTCTGAGGACCCCCTAGGGGTCCCGGACCCTCTGTTGAAGACCCTTGCAGTAGCCTATACATTTGTAGACACACACACACACACACACACACACACACACACACACACACACACACACACACAAACGTGCGCAGACGCACATGGTGTACCAGGTGTACCAGGGGGTACCCCCCCTATACTACTTTCTACTTTCAACAGTGTGTGACGTCACATTCCCTTTCTAGGTATTATAGGGGCTATAAATGAAGCTTTACCCTCACTGACAGAAAGCCCATATTACACAAATCAATAGGATTATGCTTAAGGAACGGCTCACACCACCTCCCCCCTCTTCTCCACCTCCTCCTTCTCCTCCACCTCCTCCTTTCTCCTCAGTGAAACAGAGATTTACACCTGTTGAGGTCGTCTATTCATCTGTGGCCGGAAGGCGGCGTCAAAGGCAACGGTCGATTGCGTAAGCGCGCGGCGGTAATAACGAGCAGAGGAGACCACGGGGATGAATGGCTTAATGGTCATGCCTTTTCTTTTCAGGAAAATGTCCCAGGGTCCCGAAACATAATGACGCCGTTCGTCTTCTGCTGCTTGTTCGTCATCTCGCTCTCTCCACCCCCTAGCTCTCTCACTCTCTCTCTCTTTCTCTCTTTCCAGTGATGGAAGAAGTAGCCTACTTTCTTTTTTTAAATTTTACTTAAGTAAAAGTAGCCTAACTACAGCCAAACCACAATGTAATACTCTGGTATAAGTTTAAAAAAAGTATGATATTAAAAATTCACTTGAGTAAAAAGTACAAAAGTATTAGCATCAAAATATACTTAGTACCAAAGTACCAAAAGTGAAAGTACTCGTTATGTAGAATGTCCCATTTCACAAGTTGTCAAATGTATGAAATGTATAGCCGACACATGTTTTGATAGCACCGCGTCGTGAGCTTATACTTCGGCTTTTGAATAGCCAAAGTCCTTAACGTAGCCTATAATAATCAAAGTCTACAAAGTAATTTGTTACTAAAGTCTTCAAATAAATGCCATGTACAATATTTGCCTCTGAGATGTAGTGGAGTAGAGTAAAAATATTAGAAATCGGAAATACCGCAGTAAAGTAAAAAAAATAAAACATTTTACAGTATTGAGTAGATGTACTTAGTTTCTCTCTCTCTCTCTCTCTCTCTCTCTCTCTCTCTCTCTCTCTCTTGTAGCATATAGACGACCTAATATGTGAATATATTTGTGGGGTGTATTTCTGGGTTCTCAGCAGATAGATAATAGTATTGCTTGATTAGTTCTTTTCTCCTGCTGCAAGGGTCATAACTTCTCAGTAACCCCTGGTCAGTGGGGATGGTCACCCATAATTGGATTACCTCACCAACCTCCCGGGTGCTTTTTAGAATCTGACCATACATTGGGTATCAGGCACTTAACATGACACGTAAATTAAGAATTGTCATGTGGAGCTTTTTAGCATGGGTAACTTTCCTGAGTTTAAGGCATGTGGTGATTCAATGTATTGATTGTCATATGTACTTTGACATACAACGCTGGGCAATCAACTGATGAGAATGGTGCCACCTGCCTCCTCTATCCTCTATTGTGGGGGCTTGCTTTATGGTCTGCTCTGGCCCATATAACGGGTTACTCACTGTCAATCGGTGGTCATTTTCAACAGAAACGGAGGTTGAAAATGGCTCCTCCGTACCGGTCCGGAGCTAAATTCTAATTGGGGAAACAATGTTGTGAGTTCAACATTAAAAGGAAAATATGCTATTTGCTGAGAATTGGAAAAGAACCTCAGAGGAAGAGTTTTTACTTTGATTAAGGATTTATACTTTTGTTGGACGATGAATAAACAAGAAGCGACATTTAACTCTGGAGTTCTGTGGACAATCCCCTTTTTGATATTAGTATCTATTATTGATAGTAGTATTATTTTCCATGTCAGATGCAACACTCTCTCTCTCTCTCTCTCTCTCTCTCTCTCTCTCTCTCTCTCTCTCTCTCTCTCTCTCTCTCTGTCTGTCTCGCTGACTCACTCGTTCACCCATTAGAGACAGCTGAAGCTGGGGAGGGAGAGACAGACGTGCCGTGTTGTGTTTGTGATGACAGGTCCTTTGTGGGAGGCCATTAATAGTAGGACTGCCATTTTGGGTTCCTTGCTATTTTATTTGGCAGACTGCAGTTCATTATTCAACCGGGAGAGATGTGACCGCGGGGACCCCATTTGGGTGGGTTGTGCGTAGAGTTATCCAGTCAAAAGTTCAACTCTTACACACATTGCCGCGGGAATGGCTCTATTGAAATAGACACATCACATATTCACATTTTCATATTCTCTCTTCTTGTTATTTTTCAGTGGTGGGGAAAGTACTAAAACTACAGTTAATACTTGAGGCAAAGTATAGATTTGACTCCTGGTCAAATATTACTCGGCTATGAAGTGAAAGTTGGCCTGTCCGTGTCCATCCCATTTTGTGCAATTCTCGCTATTTCTACGTGTCATTATTTCGACTAAGGGTTAGGGTTAGGTTTTAGGGTTAGGTTTAGGCATAGTTTTACTGAGGTTAGGGTAAGGGTTTGTGTAGTTAACATTCACCAGGCTAGCATTCACCAGCGTCGGCAGGTTAGTATTTCAGCAGGTTAACATTCACCCGCGTCGAACAACTGTTATGTCGCAAATTCGCAATATCGACACACTCCCCAAATTTCTACTTATAGTTAGTGTAAAGTATTGGAGGATTTGCTTTTAAAAATGAAGCATTGCGTTAGTTCATGCCGGGCACACAGGAGTCATAAAACGCCTCAGCTGTAATCAGATGTCAGTCTCAGCCACGCTTTCCTACACATCAATCACACCTCATGCTCATTCCCTCAACAAGGCGGTCCGTTTTAAATACGCCTCCCTCCTTCAATCATGAAAGTCATATAAGTACCCCAAACAATACTAGTAAGACGCCTCAGTGCGACATGTGAGGTCGCACCAATTCTTGGCCATCTGGCCAGAGATGTACATCGGACCAGTCTCCCATATATGGAGATCCATGTACTATATATAGTACATCCCTTTTATGCCCATACATGGAGGTCTGAACCACCCGCACAGATATGGGCTGTCTTCCTCCATATATGGGCATTCCCATGATATGAAGTCCTGTTAGATATGGGCTTAATATTGATGACATCAGGGATCTCCATATATGGGGATAAAGGGATTCGGTGGTTCCCATGTCATCACAACATACAATATATCGTATGCCCATACATGGAGATCCCTATCTTAACCAGCCACACAGGCCAGTGATATATATCGATGACATCAGGGATCTTCATATATGGGCATAAAAGGGATTCTGGGGAATACCCATACATGGACTTTTACATAGGTGATGTCACCTGTGATATCACCTGATGTCACAGTGATGTGTCAAAGGAACCAACCCATAGACTGTAAAAATGTGTACACGGCTTCACGTCTACACGCAGCTGTGACATTTCTCATGGTAAACTGCGACCTTCGGTCGCAACAAATACTCAAGTAAAGTGCTTACAGATGGCTACTTTCTCTACTTATGTGCAGTATAGGCTACCGGTACTCAAGTAAATTGTCTCTGTGTCCAAAAACTATTACTTTTCAGGGTTGAAATTAAAAAACAGCAAAAGTACGGTAGCAGATCAACAAGCTCAAATTGCGCCACTTCGCGCCACGTTTAAAGCTTGTGCATCTACTTTTGGTGCGTTTGTGAAGCTGTATTAAGTTAGAACAGTGGTTCTTTCAGGGAAGCGGATTTCAGGGACTCTCTAGATTCCTTTATGGGGGTCTAAATTGAACATTGCGAGTCTGTAACTTTGAACAGTGTACAAATGGAACCAAATGTACCCTGACGGGTCCATTTGGTTCCATTTGTACACTGTCAAAGTTAAGGGGAGGCCTTCAAAGGTCAAAGTTTGAGAATCAGTGAGTTAGAATATGGACATGAGAGGTTTCTGCAAGACAGCGAGGAAATCATAGACTGTAAAAAAAATATGGACGATGCCGTTGGTTTCTATGCGGCTAAAATGGCGCTTTTTTTGTCCCTTGTATGGGTGTCGCCATCATTGTTTGAATGGTACCCCAGGAATCATAAGGAATGCTATTGGCTGCCAATGGTCACGTGCAACCGCAGGGATACATGGGAGAATGTGGTCGGAGCCTCCCGAAATACAGCACACAAAGAAGAACACAGCCGGCTGGTATCAGTTTAGTTGGCCACGCCCCCGCAACAACCATATTTGCACAAAACGCATATCATGGTAATTGAAAGGCAGTTTTTCACTAGCGACAGGAACCATAAAGTATGTATGACGATGTTTATTAAGGTTAGAAAATCAAAGAGGAAAATGAATGGGGTCCAGTGGAGAACAAACCGTTTTGGTACCTCGCGGGGGGAAAACAGCGCAACTAGCGGCCAATGATGGGATCTTTCTCTTCCGGGAAAGCTTCATGAATAATCCAGGCAACAACACCCCTGGAGGAAATGCACTTTATTGCTAGTATTCTGTCCACTGTCCACCACTGCTCTCTTCTGGGCTACTATTATTGTCTTGTTTGCTTATTATGTAAGGCTGTAAAAAGAGCTCTTTAGAAAGAGAGAGCTACTGTGGCTCTCCGTGGCTACAAACATAAGGCTCAGTTATTGCAGGGGAAATCCGTGGTCCCCCAAGTAGATGAGGCAGTTTTTAGGATAACAGTGACCTACCTTTTGGTGCACGATTCACAGCACACTGCCCTCCATAGAAGGAAACACACATAACCTACATAGCCAGCCAGTTTCCTCTGCCTCGTGATGTATATATATATATAGGACAGACAGGGGTTCCCTCCCAAACTCCCCCAAATAGCCATGTAGCCTCTGGCCGTTGCGTTGTGAAGAGCATACATGGCAACCACACTTCAACCTCGGCCGTATAATTGCATGCCCAAAGTAAAGCAACAATATATATTTTGCGTAGATCTCACAATTTCAACGTTCAAAAATGTCATTGAACATTTCTGCTATAAATAGGAATGCCTGGTTGAAAGGGGTTAAACTGGCACAGCAATCTGTGTGTGTGTGCGCGTGTACATGTGTGTGTGTGTGCATGTGTGTGTGTGGTTGTATACTGTATATTCTTTCTTTTTCCTCTTCTTCTTTGCCCCCTGGCGGACCCCTCTTTGAAAAACACGTGGTACAGAAGATATGGCTATGAACGCGATCCATTTTCATTTTTATATTATGTACCCTTTCTGGAGTTCTCGTGCACTTCTGCATCTGGGAGGCTCCTGCTGTTACGCTAAACACACACACACACACACACACACACACACACACACACACACACACACACACACACACACACACACACACACACACACACACACACACACACACACACACACACACACACTGTACAGATGTACAGTACGTGCATGGGCATGCGGGCGTGCGGACACCAGTACACATAACAACTGGAACAGTGATGCACTGTGCGGTGAAATGTCTGAGGTAGTAATTGGTCGGACAGCAGGGGAAGGCCCCTCAGCGATAGGCAGCGTTGTTGGAACATGTGTGCCTGTTATTATTAACAACCCATTTAGAAGCACTGGGCGCCGTGCACACACTCTGCACAGTCATGCATCATTCATCCACGGGCCAACGGTGCACATGAACACAGGAGTTCCATGTCAAAGACATTGGTTACACACAGGCAGGACAAAAGGTCATCGTGTCTTTTTTCTGCACCCACGCTCAGGTTCAAAGCTGGCTTGGTCGCTGTCGGGCAGAAACCTCTTATCTCCATATTCTAACTTTTTGCGTTTTTCCCTAGATTAACGCCTTATTTGATCATCCTCAGGTACGTGCACACATAGAGCCCGACCGATGCCATATTTTTTGACCGATGCCGATGTTTGCCGATGTTGAGTGCTACACCACCGATTGCCGATGTTTAACCGAGGTTTTGTAATAATATAAAATAATAATAAATAGCCTAAATTTAAAAAACTTCTTACCTTCAAAATCTTTTTTTCCTTGTTTTTTTTTACCAATGGTCCACGGACCATCAGTGGTCCTTGAGGGGTTTCCAGGTGGTCCCCAGCAAAATGATGGAGATTTGGTAACCAAATGGACCCTTTATAAGATTTTTAACTCATGAGTGTAAAATGAAACCCAATGGATCCTTACGAGCAACAACAATATATTCTAAGTTTTGGGTCTGAGTGGCTAAATGTCATTAAAAGGTGGTCTAATGTTACTTATAAAAACTACCGATATATCGGAGAGATAATGACCAATGTCCGATGCCGACATCGGGGTCCAAAAACGACCGATATATCGGTTTGACCGATATATCGGTCGGGCTCTACATAAGGGGGCTTGAGCCCCTGCCCTTTTATCCGTCTGTAAAAAATGCCCTCTCCAGACCATGAATGCAGTTTTTACTAGGGTGAAAGAAATGCAAATGCCCTCTTTCCATGCCCTGAAGGCAGCATTTAAGAGAATTGCCTTGCCCAAACTCTCCTGAACCTGAATGCAGCATCTTATGTTGTGTGTAGAAATCCATGCCGTTACGCCACATCTCCAGTATTGACTTGATTATGATTATTCAGTGTGGTACTGAAAATACCTAAAATACCAAGACATATCAGCCCCTGCCTTTCTAACATTCTCGTCTGCACGTCCCTGAATTCATCCTACAGTGTCACACAAAAGCATCAAAAGCAGTAGATCCACAATCGACGCCTATCAAGCAGATCTGCAGAATTGAATTTGAATCCTGAAAAGTAACAGTTTCGGACATAATGAGGATTCCACCCGACGAGAGACGATATGTGTTCGCCGTCCCCTGCTATCTGCATGCGCTCCTCATTAGTTTTACTGCTGTTCTGCTGCTTAAAATATGATCAGCACAAAATGTGTTTTAGAAAGCAATCCATGGCCAAGAGAGAGAGGCTGTACTACTAACAACCTAATAGTTGTTGTTTTTTTCCTCCCCGGTGTAATCGTCGGCGCCAATTACCCCTGTATTTATAATCCCCGTCACTCTGCCAACCCCTACTTGTTGGTTTTGGGGAGTGGGGGTTTTGTGTTGACAGCTTTAGTTACTATTTATCTCTTTAGATCTTTAATGCAAAATAAGTTACATTAATCACTCCTTAAGGTTTAAGCTCTATTTCCATACTTCATCTGTTCATAAATAGCAGACCTACAAGCTCACTTGAGCTTGTATGACTAAATTGTTTTAGGAATTACATTTGACAAATATTGAAAAAATATTTTTACTTTGCTACTGTAAGTATATGCGATGCCAATACTTTTGTGCCTTCACTCGGTCAAATTTTGAATACAGGCCGTTGTACTTTTTAAATACTTTGGTAGGTCTATTGCTACTTTTACTTAATGAGCACTTCACCCATTTTCAACCATATCTTCATATAATTGGTCCTCCTCACTAATGCTCATTATAAGATGGTACCATTTTTGTCTACGGTCTTTGCCTCAATGGAAGCCATATGTTCTCGCGTTAATAAAATAAAACAATAAAAATCCTGCCTAATGATTATTTCACTGGTGGGCGAGTTTCTCTCCCATGAGATACAGACTATTTTATCACGAACAATTAGGGACCAATTATATTATGACGATAGGTTAAAAATGGGTGAAGTGGTCCTTTAAGACCTGGAACGCATTATCGTATTATTACTTTAACCATTATTTTATGCTTTAACTATTAAAACATAGCAGATATATAAGCTCATGCGCTGCGTGCTTGTAGATCTGCTATTTTTGAGTCTTTGAATATACTGACCTGATTCTATAAATCTTCTTCTAAATCAGTGGTTCTCAAACCTTTTCATGTCAAGGACCCCCAAAATTACATGTATTTGCCCCCCCCCCCCAAAAAAAATATATATATTCAAAGATTTGCAAATATTTTCTAACCTGACTGCGCCAGATGGTGGCAGCAGTGCGTATGCCTGGATAACGCCCTGCCTTTACCATCTGAGATTCCTCGGGGACAGTTGATAACACTCGTAAAGTCCCGGACCGGACCAATCAGCGGCAGCTACGGGCGGGCTCTGAGCGGGTCTGAGCCAATAGAGTCTGACTGCAGACCACGTGGAAACCCAGGAGGCGGATTCTGGGTGTAACGTCATGCAGACAGGCCAATATGAGTGGTTGGAGTTGGCACTCCCAGACTGTGATAGACAGACGGCCCCATCCAATCACCTGCTGAAGAATTTGAAAAAATGGCCCGCCCCTTACATCGGGTCTCCCCAAGCGATCCCAGATTGTAAGGCAGAGCGTTACGCAGGTATACACACTGCTGCCACCATCTGGCGCAGTCAGGTTAAAGGTGATACACCATGCATTTAACACCTTCTAAGCCACGGGGAGCCCCTTAATGTTAAAACCGTACTATATCGCACATCCCCCCAGGGACTCTCAGCCACGTCGTACATTCCCGGACTTTGTCTTTAAAACCGGAATAAAAGCATTTGATCCGAAAATCGGTGATCGTCTAACCTTCCCTAGTCACCACTCGTGCATTGATAGCTCATGCAGACCGTGCATGAAGCAGAGGTGACGTCAGCGCCTCTCCTTCTCCAAGGGTACTCCCAGCCCATACGTTTGCTGTCTGCACACTCGAGCTCCTGCAGCCATGCTTGGGGCTATGCTAGCGAAACTTTTCAGTTCTGTTCTTCAGTCACACATGGACTATTTGCGGGGACATTTACGTGAAAGGATCGCGCACGCGAAACGCATGGGGACATCGACGATCGGCCAAAACCCCCATTCTATCCCAACGGAAATCGAGAAAATCATCGTGAGTTACTGGCCTGGGGAAAAAAAAAAAAGAAAAAACAGCGGCGCTGTTCAAGATGGAGGGGCTGCGGGGTCATGTTTATAAACATAATATTATGTCTCAGATCACAATACAATAATAGAAATTTCACGGCTAATCTACCAACCACCATTCTATTTCGGACGGCAAGGTGTTAAAAAGTATTTGTCATATTGTTTATGTCCCAAAAACGTTTTTCAAAAGGTTTGAGGCTAAATTACCATTCCTGAATAGAGAGCCTCTCTCATTTTTGAATGGCTCTCAGAGCATTTCAGCCTGTTTTGAGAACCCGTGGGATACTTTTAACCTTCGCCTTCTCAAAACCAGAGAAAGACACAACGGTCAGAAATGGGACTTTGTGAGGATAGAAGGTGCTAGTGGGACCCCAAAAAAAGGTTTTAAAATAGGAAAAGTGAAATTTCATGGTGTATCACCTTTAAATATTTTCAAGATTCTTCTAAAATAGCATATCTACAAGCTTGTGAGCTTGCCTTGTACATTTGCTATTTTTCAATAGTTAAAGCATAAAGTAATCCCAGGTCTTGGGTTTAGTAAAACATCTGAGTGCACCATGCGCTGTGGGTTTAGTAAAACATCTGAGTGCACCATGCACTGTGCTGCTGACAGAGACGGAGATCACACTCCCCAGCTGGCTTCCCATCCATGAACACGGCCAATTGTGTTCGCTGGAGCGCCCCGACCGAGCCCTGGGGCGCCGCCGAGGAATCGAACCCCATTTCTCCATGGTGCTGGTCAGCGTTGCCAGATTATGCGAGAGAAACAAGCAAGCAACCATGGTCTATGAAAACAAGCCCAAAAGAAGCGACTATGCCGGCGCACACGCACACTAGCTATTTGAAAATATCCGATCTACAAGATCACAATGCGCCATGGTGTGTTGTGCCATCTTGTATTAGGGTCCCCTGCACAAAATCCTTTAAGTTAAGGGTCTGTAGAAAAATACTTTGGGGTTCCTTGACATGAAAATGTTACTGGTTTAAACGACATTTAGGAAGCAAGCCCACATAAAGCAACTACACTTTAGAAACGAGCCCCCAAAAAACGCAACCTGCAACTACCAATATGACTTTACAGAAAAACGAGACCAAGGACAATTATAATACGCAGACGTGGCAACACGGGTGGTGGTGGGCAGGAACTTTAGCACTGCTCCAACAGCACGCCTCCCATCATTACTGTTTTCTTGTGAAATTCAAAGAGCTACAGTACATTAATGTAGTTTTGTAAATAGTCAAGTGCAAGCAACCCTTGTAATTATTACCGTATAACAACAAAAATTAAATAAATAAATAAATAAAATAAATCTGTGAGTGACGGGGAAGTATCTTTCAATCGGACATTCTATAGAATATTATTTGCCATTTTATTTAAAACAGCTTCATGTAAATGAAACCAACAGGCAAACAAATTGACAAATAAACATAAAAAAATACATTTTCTATATGTTTCCAGAAAAAAAGAAAAAAGAAATAGCAGACGTAAAAGCTCTCAGAGTAACATGAAGTGATGTGCTGCTGTGAGCTTGTAGATTTGCTATTGTGCAAGGGAGCTCCTGGGAGGAATCTGTGAGCAGACGAGGAAGTCTCTTTTAATCAGAGATTCCATTCCAAAGAACAATTATTCTCCACTTAAAACAACTCTCACTGTAATAATATAACAACAGGCAAACAAGTGGACAAATAAAAATGAAAGCGATAAAAAAAAAGGAAACAGGAGAAAACGATTACACAAGGCCTCTGTCGAAGACAAAATAATAATGTGGGAAATTTCTGTATCCATGGTAACTGACTTTTCAGAGCGTTGCCACTTTTGTTGTGGAAGAAGCTCAAGCCTGGTTACATAAAGCTATATATGTGTTGTGAAGCAACATGCTAGATGCCATGCAGTAGAATAGTACCGTCACCATTCATAAAATATACTGTAAGTGTTGTGCAGCAACATGCTAGATGCCATGCTGTAGAATAGTACCATCACCATTCATAAAATATAAGTGTTGTAGAGCAGTGGTTCTCAACCTTTTCAGGCCGCGACCCCCAGAATTATCATATTTGAACTGGGGACCCCCCAGAGCACTAAGAGTTGAGGCATTACATTTTGTATAACAGTTCTATTGTGAAAATAGCCGATCTACATGCTCACAACGCCTCGTGTTGTGAGCATGTAGATCGGCTATTTTTACAATGTCTGCCGCGACAATTTGGCCAATGTTTAATTTGTCATTTTAGAGGTATTATAAAGTCCTTAAATTGTCACTTTAGAAATGTGCAGATACCGTCTATGCACTTAAACTTTATGTTGGTTTGTTTACTGTTGAGTGAGAAAACAATGTTGCACATTAAGTTAATCATCTGGGGACCCCCCAAAATAATTTGGGGACCCCCTGGGGGTCCCGACCCACAGGTTGAGAACCACTGTTGTAGAGCAACATGCTAGACGCCATTCTATAGTGTGTGTCTATTTGCTAAAACATAATTTGTGCCGAAATAAAAACATTTAAAAACATGCCGAGTCACTATACTGCCACTGAGTAGCTCCATTTTACTGAAACCAAGTTTGAAATTAGAATTGAACACACAGAATAACAATACAAAGCAACTGAATCAAAATGGTAGTGCATGGAGTGGAGTGTCACACCGAGTGTCCCACCAAGACACAGCAACCAATGGGTGTGAAGAGGGGGCGGGACAACGGGCGAGACTTGACAAGCTGTACGAGACACAAAACGGTCGATTGACAAGGACTACCTTCCTAACGTAGGACGACGGTAGCCTTTTTCTTTACTGAAACTATATCTGCACTGACTCTGACCTCTAAGGACCTTCCAGGGAGGGTGCTCTTGTGCGTCTTGCTGCGTCACCCTTTCTTTCTTTTTTTTTCTTTTTTTTGCTAGTTGTTTTTGGACACTGCACTATTAGGTTGTGTTAGTAGTTTTCTTTTAGTATTTCTGCCTGTGTTTGACATGATGGTGAGATACTTGTTGCACTAACTAGCATTGACTGTTATGGTCACTTTAATTTGGGCACTGTATTATATTGATAGTTGTGCTTTAGGACACTTCATGTATATATATATTTATATATACCAGTAAGACTCCCTAATCGGGAGATAAGCGACCGTTGGTCGCTTATCTCCACAAATATCACAACCTCCACCTCTCACGTCATACGGGCAGCCATAGTTACACCTGGAATGTTGAATCTCCATATATGGAGATAACCTACGCATCACACAAAGTCTGACCTCACCAGCCCATACTTGGGCATGGACGACTTATATCTCCATATACGGAGATGGCCATATATGGAGATACGATGACATCACAGAGTCCACAGCTGATGATGTGGCGTGATGTCATACAATAAACAAACAAGCCCTATATACTGATACGGAGATGGCCATAGATGGAGATACGATGACATCACAGTGTCCACAGCTGATGATGTGGAGTGGCGTGATGTCATACAATAAACAAACAAGCCCTATATACTGATGCGGAGATATGAGCAGGGCAAAGGTGTGACGTGTGACGTGTGACCGACCGACGGACGGACGGCCGGTGGAGGTTTTCATAGTAAACTGCTCCCTGACGGTCGCAATTATTCGTTCCCTTTCTTGTTGTACCTTTCTCTTACTGTACTTACTGTACTGTTAACTGATTTTCCCCCTTGGGATAATAAAGGTATCTATCTATCTATCTATCTATCTACAAAGGTTGGTATAACAAAAGGGGAGAAAAAGAAAAAAAAAATATCAAACTAGTATTTGATGGAATTGGAATCCAGGACGAGACCTGACAAGGACCCACAAAAAGCTCTCTGTTCCATTGTGTTTTTGATCACACTCTTTGCAGAGAGTAACATTGGTTACTTGGGGACCATGTAAGACAAAAACAACACAATATAGGCTATCATGAACAAAGTCCCAACAGGCTGGATATGTTTCATTGAAACTGGAGCTGGTGGTTAGGGCTGTCACAATTATTACATAATCGTCTAATCGCAATTATTTGACATAATCGCAATTATTGTGATAATCGTCATAATCGTTTACATGTTGAGAAATGTTTGTGTGTTCATTTATTTAAAAAAAAATGGAAATAGATCTACAAGCTCACAACGCGTCGCAGCTCGTAGATCGGCTATTTCCACTATCAATGTTCTTTTTAAAGTGTAAAGTTGTCAAATGCGTCAGCAATTTCTTTGTATATTTAGGTTATGTGTCAGATCTGCCATGTGCAACTTCAAAGTCTACAAGCCAAACAGAAACGTAATTTTCAACGACAAAAACACAATTAAATTGTTAATCGCAATCATTTGAGTGACAACTAATCGGCATGTAACATGTCATAATGGTGACAGCCCTACTGGTGGTTTAGTAAAGCTAGGTTTCCTCTGTTTCATATGAGCAACAGAAGTGTGACGGGCTGCCAGAAGGAAGCCACTCAAAGTCTTTGTACTTTGTAATTCACCAGACTGAAGTGCTGCCATGGCAAGGTTAATGTACCCTTGAATAGAAATAACAAGGCTAAGTGATGACAGGGATGTCACAAACAGATGTGTGTGTATAGTCTCATTTCACGGGGCTCTTGCTTTCAAGACTTGAATCGTACCTCATAGAAGGAATGTCACTCGACAAACAAATGACGTATTTTCAACTGCATTACTGCAATGCCACCCTCCTATAGGGTCATTTTGACCCGCTTTTCTTCTTTTTTTTAAGATTTGTTTTTGGGCTTTTATGCCATTATTGATAGGACAGTAGACTGGGAGAGAGATGGGGAGTGACACGTGGCAAAGGTAGTCTGGATCGGGAATCGAACCGGCGCGGCCGCCAGGCATCCATGCCTATGTGGCAATGCCAAAGTGGTATGCGCCTGGACCAGTAGGCCAGCGGGCACCCCTTTGACGCGCTTTTCAAGGAAAATTATTAAAATATTTCTTTCTCCATGAAACTTCTCCTGCTTGGCTTATATACTGTACTAAACATGTGATATGAATATGTACTTTTCATGCATTTGCACCGATCAACTGAAGCGCGAGGTAAAAGCTAGGACTATAGACGCATAGTTAGCCTACATATCTTCCCATTCTCTCTCTCTCTCACTCTCTCTCTCTCTCTCTCTCGCACACGCACACACACAAGAGTGGGTGATCTGGAAGGAGCTCTCAAACAGAGCGTAGTGCTTCAAGGCAGCCACATGGGGCAGCATGTGGCGCCCGCAATCTGCAAGACACACACTCCACCAGGTCGACTCTAAAAAGGGCCCATTGTCGTAGTAGTGTTATCGGCACTCCATACAAATTCATAATCTCCTTTGGAGAGCCCATTCATCTCATCTGATTACTTCTACCAGTTACAGTTCTGAGCACAAAGAGATTTGTATAAGCGGCGGGGGAATTAGGCGGCGGGGAGCGAAGTGGCTGCTGTGTGCCTTTCAGCATGTTGGCCACATCAGTTTTTGACGTTGGCTGAGAGTATTTATCAGCCAACGATTCAAAGATTAATAAGAAAAAAAAGGAAGCAATTCAAGCTGCTTCGAGCTGATGAAGCAGTCAGGGCTGCTGCAACGTCACTTTTCTTTTGTTTGAACAAAAAGTCCATATTTCCCTTTTATAGAGTCGCACACAGACAAATGGCCGGTTCCCAAAGAGGGAGAGTGAAGTGATAAAAATATGGATGATTACACTGCAAGTATTAAATTAACTCTCGGAATACCCTGTATGCATTCTAGTGTGATCGCTGCTCACCCTCCACCACCCCAGCTATACCACCTGTTGGACACCACCTACTCAATATGACCCGGCAACAGCAACCTGACACACTCACTAGTGCAGGGGTCTTCAACGTTTTTAGGCCAAGGAATCCTTAGCTGAGAGAGACATGAAGCAGGGACCCCCTCTACATATTGTATAAATGTGTGATACAGAGTTGTATTGATTTCATAGATAGATTCATAAACTTGTTTGACAGTCATCCGTCTATGTTCGATTTGTGTTGATGTGTTTTTTTCAGACCTTTAACCACTTAAATCGTCGTTACTTACTAAACTTCGGCTTTCACTCTGTTCTTTTTTGCCTCTGCACCAAACCTATTTGCCCAAAATAGCCGATCTACAAGCTCTCAACGCCTCGCAACTCAGAATTGGGATGCGAGGGGTTCACACAAAGATTTGGTGGGCCCCCTGTAGTAACTCTGAGGACCCCCTGTTGAAGACCCCTGCACTAGTTCTCTCTCTCTCTCTCTCTCTCTCTCTCTCTCTCTCTCTCTCTCTCTCTCTCTCTCTCTCTCTCTCTCTCTCTCTCTCTCTCTCTCTCTCTCTCTCTCTCTCTCTCTCTCTCTCTCTCTCCTCTCTCTCTCTCCTCTCTCTCTCTCTCTCTCTCACACGCGCTGTGCGTGCACAATATAGACGTGACGTCTTCCGGTCAATCAGGGGAAGACACATTCTGCAGTGCTGGTGAGTTTGCAGTTCAGCAGAGCACACAGCGGGGCACTAAATCTTGAATGCTAATTAAAAGGTGAGCGCTATTCATTTGAAAATGCCATCAGAATTCCCATGCGTTTGTAACATTCTGAGCACTGAATTCTGGGAGGCTTTCGGAGTTTCACACGTGTTGCTGACAAGAACAAAAGAAATAAGTTAGGTTTATGGCCCTTGTTGGCTTTAAGAGGTCTTGCGAAGATTTGCACCAAATACACCATCCTTTTCCAGAGCACGATTTGACCATTTCAGCACCATGGACACTTGGACAGAGACACAGACATGAGTGGCTGCATGCTAACCTAAGAAACACTGCAAATCGTTCAGGACCATAGAGAGAGACAGTCAGTATTCTACACCATGATTTGACTGTTTCAGCACCATAGACAGTTACACAAAGAGTTGCTGGGTTAACCTTGGAAACACCGCAGAACTGAGTTTACCATGGAGAGAGACGTGAAGGGACATTGGTTCATTTTTATGTGACCGTTTCTTACATTCTATTTTAATTTATTGTCTCAGATTTTTTGCAGAGACTATGTTTTGCCCCACGTCTGTCCATGCCTTTGTGTGTGTGTGTGTGTGTGTGTGTGTGTGTGTGTGTGTGTGTGTGTGTGAGAGAGAGAGAGAGAGAGAGAGAGAGAGAGAGAGAGAGAGAGAGAGAGAGAGAGAGAGAGAGAGAGAGAGAGAGAGAGAGAGAGAGAGAGAGAGAGAGAGAGAGAGAGAGAGAGAGAGAGAGTGTGTGTGTGTGTGTGTGTGTGTGTGTGTGTGTGTGTGTGTGTGTGTGTGTGTGTGTGCATAAGTGTGTGTGTGTCTGTCTGTCCGTCTGTCTGTTACCAGCTAATCTCCGGTACGGTTGGCCCAGTCGCTGCCAAACTGCCAAAACCTTTTGCATTGGCCTGTTATAGCGCCACCAGCAGGTCAACTATTGCTTAACACATTATTTGGAACAAAATGCCTCAGATCATGCATGCAGCATCCGATTACAGTGAAAAGCCAAAGAAGACATGGCACCCTTTTCACATTGGCCTATTATAGCCCCACCAGGAGGCCAAAATAACCTACCTGACCTGGCGGAGACCTGTGCTCAGAAGACTACATTATGCTACAAAGGTCTGGTAGACCTTAACTGGTCGAAACATTTTGGCAATTCTTACAGAATAACATTTGTTTTAGCTTTACATCCTCTCCTCCTCGTAAGTGCTCTGATTTCCATTTCTTTTAAGCCTACATTCCCGCAGATCCTAGAAGCACATTCAGTATACATTTTAGACTGTATTATCTCCTTTGAGCACCCGGTTGGCTTCTGTGTTTTTTTCCGAGGACTGCCTATTATGTAAGCAATTTACCCCGAGTGAGAGGACATTATGCTCTGATAATGTCCTGTGTTAGGGGGTGATCGGACGAGGCGAAGCCGAGTCCGATAACACCCTCACACAGGACATTATCAGAGCATAATGTCCGACCCCGAGTGGTAAATAGCTTTTCTACCACTTTTTCCCATATACATGAAAGAAAACACATAGTTGTAACTTGCAAGGATCTTAAGTTACAATCATTATTGCCTATAAAACTTCCGCGAGACAGCAGATAGTTCTACAAACAACATCTTCTACTCACCAACAGATGGCGCCAACTCCATACTAATCCATGCGTCTAGCTTACAGCTAAGCTAACGTCAGTTAGAAGTACCGTTCCGGCGCTGCTGATTACACTCTAAACATGTTGCCGCATTGGTGGGCAATGTAAATTGCTCCTGTGGTGGCATATCAAATAACTTTAATTACACAATAACTCACGCTGACAACCCCCTTTAGCTGTGACATAATGACAATATACCATATGTTGCTGCTTTTATAAAATGCTTACCCTATGTAGCACTATACAGTAGCTTAGAGAGCCTCTACCTGATGACCAACAATCCAACCATCTCCCCCTGACAAGGAGGAATTCTCCTTTAGCCTAGTGGTTATGATGTTGGCTTACGCGGGAGACCAGGGTTCGAACCGGGCGTAACACATGGCATCATGAACATCAACATAGATACGTTTCATTAACAATTTCATTAAGAATAATTTATTTTCTTTTGCAAATCTTTTATCTAATGCCTAAGCCAGGGGTCTTCAACGTTTTCAGGCCAAGGACCCCTTAGCTGAGAGAGAGATGAAGCAGGGACCCCCAGGCCCCCACTACGTACTGCATACATTTGTTTTGGAGGTTAAACATTTTCATCGATTTCTGAGACAGCTTAGACTTGTTTGACAGCAATATCATCAGTGTAGGTTGTTGGTTTAATGTGTATTTTTAGACATTGAACGAATCGAACCGTCAATATTTCTGTCTGCTTTTCTTTTCACTCTAGTCTACACCAAAGCTCTTTACCAAGAATAGCAGATCTACAAGCTCACAACGCCTCGCAGAGATTGGCTATTCTTGGCTAAGGTTCCACACAGTATAGGGATACTAGGGTTCAAGTGGTTAGTGTAGAAAAAATAAAGTTCTTATCACACAAAGATTTGGAGGACCCCCTAGGGGTCCTGGACCCCCTGTTGAAGACCCCTGGCCTAAGCTGCAATCCTGGGTGCTGCTCTCCCTCTGCCAACCTGGAGAGACCCCCGAACTGAGCTTATGCTTCCTTCAGTGCATGAGGAGTGTGCAGGCCGCTTCTTATCACCTGACAGAGGGAGCTTCTCAGATTGGACGCGTATGTATCAAAATCAGTTTTGCGTATACGTATCGTCGTATTTTCGCAACAATCTTGTTATTTTTTTGAAAAATGTTAACTGCACAAATCTTGTATGGGGTCCTTGGTACAAAGTATTTTCAGATGGGGGTCCACAGCCAAATACACATTAATTTAGGGGTCCTAGATTCGAGAACCACTGCTCTACTGCCTGGTTGTTATGCCATATAACATTTTTCCTTTTCTTCAGGTTCATCAATGTCATTGTGCAGCTCGTTCCTGTCATCCTCTGCGGTTTCTAGCACAGACAGAAATCTCACAAAATGTCACTGCCCTGCAATTTCGATGCCATTTGAAGATGAAAGCTCACCTTTCTCCAGACACCAGTCATCAAAGCACTTGATGATGGCCGTGTTCGCTTTCACCTTGACCTACGGTTTATCAGCCCCTGAGGACTGAAACTGTACAGAAGATATTAGAAGTCGCCATGGCCATGATATAGGGTTATTATACCAGTTATTATCAGTTAATAGAGTTTCTTTGGCAAAAGGCGGTTAGGACGGAGTGTATACGTTTACGCTTCATTCTACTCCTTTTAAAACCTACTGTACTGGGGTCATTGCCATGCTGGCTTGTGGTGGTCATTTTTGTCAAAATGTCCATCTTTGCCACGGACATACAACATGAGATATTACCAGAAACACAAAGATCTAGCCCTGAATGACCATTACTCTGAGAGTGTACAAATGGAACCAAATGGACCTGTAAGGGTCTATTTTGTTTCATTTGTACCCTCTCCATTTGTACACTCTCCTTGCAAATAAAACCCCTAACCCCTGGTTTTGTATTTCTATTCGTTTTTAATTCATGTTTAAAAAAAAATCATTCATTTGTTCATTAATTCATATTAGGTTGATGCCAGTTGCGAGAAGGGTTGGGATCCTTTTTAGGATTTTTACGATTCCGCTTCCTTAAAGATCGTAGCGGTCCATTTCCTTAACGTTTCCCTTTAACGATTCCTATAAGGGGTTTCAAATAGACCCTTACAGGTCTCTAACTCTGATAGTGTACAAATGGAACCAAATGGATCCTTACCGATCTATAACTCTGAGAGTGTAGGCTACACATGGATTCAAATGGATCCTCACCGATTAGTAACTCTGAGAGTGTACAAATGGAACCAAATGGATCCTTACCGATCTATAACTCTGAGAGTGTACAAATGGAACCAAATGGACCCTTGTGGGATGTGAGGGCCGTGTAGCGGCCCGAACCTCTAGTAGTTCATTAAAATAATTCCAGAGTGTAGCTTTTAAAATGCTTCATTATTAAATGTCAAAGCAACATGTTAATCTACTCAGGCATTGTGACCTGCTCTGGTCCTTCTATAAGTGACAACCCACCTGAGACCCATAGCTGTGCTGCTCCTGAATACATGAATACAAATCTATAAAGTGATGCCTGTTCCCGCAAACCTACACGTAGACACCGCACACTCGCGCGCACGCACGCACGCACCCACACACACACGCACACACACACACACACACACACACACACACACACACACTATATTTACATCACTTGTGGGGACATTACATAGACCTCCATTCATTTTTATGCAAGTCCTGTGGCCTTACCCTAACCTCTATCCCTAAACCTAACCCCTAACCCTAACCGTTGTGGGGACCTACTATTTTGTCCCCACACTGTCAGAGGTCCCCTGCAGGTGACTGTGTGAACATGCGTTTAGTCCCCATAAGTATAGCTAGACAAACTCACACTCACACTACATAACATAATGTTGTTGAAAAATGTATCTAGGTGAATTATATCCAGTATAAATATCAATATAATGGCACAATAAAGCAGTGTGTGTGCACGTGTGCATGTATTTGTGTGCATGCGCGTGCACACAGGAGTGTGTGAATCTAAATGGGCTCAACTCACTCCAGCTGTTTCTCGGCTCTATCTCTAACTCCCTCCAGCTGCACCTGGCAGGACCTGATCATGACGTGCACGCTCCTGTGCACCGTGCACCTCCTGCAGAGACACAGAGGTGGATGAGGGCGGGAGAGAACAAACTTGTAATGGCTTCCAAACTCCTGACATTATCCAAAAACCAAAACAACTCATCAATCAACCAATTGAGTGGTTTGTGTGCACGTGCATGTGTGTGTGTGTGCGTGTGCGTCCGTGCGTGAGAGTTAGTGAGCACTGAGCAGCAGCTGTGTGAATCCTGCTGATTGAATAACTGCCTTATCTACTCTGCCACACATACTCGGAAACGGATTCACCTCACGACGTCCACCTCTGGTATTTACTGACACTGCATGAGAAATGTCCACGACGTCACAAATGTCCACGGACGCATCGCACAACGTGAAGTTTGTGAGCTTCTAGATCAGTTATTTGGGGTAGAAGAAGAAAAGGAAGGGGACCAAGTACAGACGACCGGAGGGCCCCGGTCAACAAAGTATAACACAGATTTTAATCATTTAACCCCTATTTGACCGGATTGCCCTAGGGCTCTATACTAGCTCCTCCTAATGATTTCGCTGTACACTAAATGATTTATTTTCACCAAGAATAGCCGATCTACAAGCTCACACATCAGCTATTTTCACTGAATGTTCACCCCAGAATAGACACACCATGGTTCAAGTGGTTACGACATTAAAGGGATAGTTCAACCAAAAATATCAACCATGAATTCAAGTCTCCATATAGTGCTGGACGTTAAGGGGAGCAAATGCTAATTTCGTACAAATTTGTCTTAAAGTGCCAAATTTTGCACAGATGTAGCCCAGGGCATGCTCTAATGATTTAGCTAGGGCACCTGAGTTTGCGACCTTCGAGTTCGCCACAGCAGCCAAATCAAGTTGGGCTCCCATCGACTTTCTATACAGGAGGAAAATACCCAGAAAAACATTTATTCTAACTAGGGGTTTGTCGTGATGCTGAATCCATTGCAAGCATTTGTTTTGCACAAAAAACATTCCTTGGGCTACAAATGGCCCCAGAAAACGATGGTTTAGTGATGAAAAGTGATGACTCATCACTTTTCATCACTAATCACAGTTTTGTGGTCGTGTGTGTGTGTGTGTGTGTGTGTGTGTGTGTGTGTGTGTGTGTGTGTGTGTGTGTGTGTGTGTGTATGTATGTCTGTCCCACAGAGCTTTGCATTGGCCAAGCTTCGCTGGACACTTAATGAAAATAACTCATAAAAGGCACCGCTCACTTCACACTGGGTGTGATTTTCTTTTTTTGCGACCGTAGGTCGCACTTACTACAGAAAGCTGCTCGAGGTGTCCGTCCGTCCGTCCGTCCGTCCGTCCGTCCGTCCGTCCGTCACACACGTCACACGTCACACTTTTGCCCTGCTCATATCTCCGCAACCGTTGCCCCGATCCATGCCAGATTTTGCACACACACTCCTTACCTGCCAAACTACAACCTCCAAGGACCCCCGGAGCTCCAGGGACCCCCAGCTCCCTCGGGGACCCCCAAGTGTAAAAAATGAGCACATGTGCAAAAATTACCAAATGACCACCCCAACGGGGCTGCTCACGGGGCATTCCCGGGGACCACCCACTCCTGGTGCTCCAGAACGGATGCAAAAGTGGTGGCGCCCCCAGTGGAGGACCCCCTGCCACTGCAGCTCACATAAAATGCCGTAACTCGGGCTAGGAGCGATCGGGAGAGCCGGGGCCGGTACCTATTCGTCCGCCTTGGCGGCGCGGAGACCCCACCCCTCATTTCTCACATGGCCCTCTAGCGCCACCATGAGGCCGATTCAGATTTTGCCCTAAAATCACGAAAATCACTACACAGTATGTCTACACTCATGTCATCAACATGGATCAGGAAGATTTTGGAAAAACACATTTTTGCTCTATTTGTGGAGATAAGTGACCTACGGTCGCTTATCTCCCGATTAGGGAGTCTTACTGGTATTATTACCAGCATTTCCCTATGGAGACAAAGAGTCTCCTTTGTTTCCCATGGAGACGAAAAGAGTCTCCTCTGAATAATGGCTTAAACTGTGACAAAAACAAAATAATAGGCCTATCCATTCATTCAATTCTCCATGGGTGGCGTGAGTAATCGATAGAGAAAAGGTCATACGATACTAGATTATTACAGTATTATGTCACTGTCGTACAGAAACCTCTTATCTCCATATTCTAACCTTTTGTGTACTTGTTTTTGTTAATTAAACGCCCTACTTGATACAGCATCACACAAAAATATCAAAAGTAGGAGATCTCCGAGTTTGCAACGCGTTTCGAGCTTGCAGATCTGCCACTTTTGCTTTTTGAATCCTGAAAAGTAACAGTTTTAGACATGTGAGGTTTCCACTTGACAGAAACGATCTACTGTATAGGGCCTTATAAAAAGGTTAACTCTCAAATACCTGGAACGCGCCCGAGTCGCGTTAGATTTTAACCACTTTAACCATTATTTTATGCTTTAACTTTAGAAAAATAGCAGATATACAAGCTCACAGCGCGGCACCGAGTGCCGCGCTGCGAGCTTGTAGATCTGCTATTTTTGAAAAATCGTGAAAATAAGTGCAAGTCTTTGAATATCTTTGACCCGATCTTTGACCCGACTTCTAAATCCTTCCCCTAAATCATGCTGTTCTCGAACCTTTTCATGTCAAGGACCCCCAAAATTACAGGTATTTGGCCACGGACCCCCATCTCAAAATATGTTGTCCCAGGGACCACCCAGAAGCAAATATTTGAGTTAAAATGTTCGCTTTTAAGTAGATATATTCAAAGACTTGCAAAGAAAATCATGATTTTTCAAAAATAGCAGATCTACAAGCTCGCAGCGCGGCACTCGGTGCCGCGCTGTGAGCTTGTATATCTGCTATTTTTCAATAGTTAAAGCAGTCAATAATCCTAGGCCTAAAAAGGTTAACCAACTCCTTAGGGCTTTGCTGCATATTGTATTTGTTTGGGATGTGGAGTCAGTGTCAGGTATTACCATAACTGGGCTATTCTACGTGTAAAGCACCATCTCAGGATCAATCAATCAAGTGTTTACGGTAGACAGACATGATTTAAATTGATGCGCCGTAGTCATGAGTAACCAGTTGTGACTTTCAGGGAAAACCACCAATTTGCTCAAGGACGCTGCAACAGCGGGAAGACTTTGTGTGAAGATGCTGTTCACAGCAGGAACTTATGTAGAAAGGTGTGCTCAGCAGAGCGCATAATAATAATTATGCTGTGTGATGATGAAGTCCATGTAAAACTGTCTGTCTGTGTGCGTGCGTGTGTGTGCGCGCGTGTGTGCGTTTGTGTGAGAGAGAGTCTGTCTTCGCATGTCTCCCATGTCTTCCCTCTGTTGATCACTCTGTCTCACACTCATTCCTGGAAGAACGCTTTACTCAATGTTCTTCATATCATCTCAGAGCTGGGCTATAGGTGCAGACTATTTGTTTTTATATTTGGGAGCCTCAGAGTCAGGACACACCACACAGATTGGTTGTTAGAGAGGGTTTCAAAAACTTGGGATGCCCAAAAAGGACACAAAAAGGCTGGCAAAGTACTGTGCTATAGTGTCTCTGTCTCTGTTATAATTGGCAGCTGCCACATATGGCAGACACACAGTTAGTTATGAGTGATATGCTTATTGTATCATGAAGACATATGTCATTATTTTGTGAATGTTACCTTAACTGTACCTTTAATATCTGGGTCCTTGTGTGCTCTCCTGGACAGTGACATGAATACAATTAAACAAATAACACACTGTAAGGGCGAGAAGCGACCGTCAGGTCACAAAGCAATTTCCCCCAACACACACACACACACACACAGGTTTGCAATTGCTACTTTGTGGGGACATTACACTTAGTCTACTATCTTTGTGGGGACATTCCATTCATTTTAACCCTAAAACCTAACCCTAACCCTAACCCTTAACCTAACCCCTAAAGACCTTGTGGGGTAATTTGTCCCCACACGTTTTTTTCCCTGGATTGTACTATCTTTGTGGGGACATGAGGTCCCCACAAAGATAGCTTTGCAAGCACGCACACACACACACACACACACACACACACACACACACACACACACACACACACACACACACACACACACACACACACACACACACACACACACACACACACACACACACACACACACACACACACACACACAGGCAATTCAGCGACGTGCCTCGAACAAGTCAGTCAATCAACTTTATCGTCACAACAGGTAAGATTGAGGTGAAACCCTTGTTTATGCAGTTTTTCCACGTTTGCAGTTCAAGCCTTCAATAATAAATATCATGCCATTTAAAGGTCCTAAATCACATGTGGTGCATTCAATAAAGTGTTTGTCGTTGTCATGTCAGCTCATATATGTCCTAAAGGTAGACCTGAAACATAATATATGTGCATCAGTATACTAATAAAAATAGACGGAATAAACCTACCCACGGCCACAACAGATCATTTCACCTAGGCAGTGTTGTCAGTCATGATGGAGGTGCAGACAGTGACATCACAAGCAGACGTCGTCTGGAAGTCGGCCCAGTACAGCACCAACACCAAGCTGAGACTGCGTCCTGTCTACCCTGTTATATGGTTCTGAATGTTGAAGAACAACAGAAAATGATCTTCACAAACTGTCAACGTTCCACACCAAAAGCCTATGGAAAGCACAACAAATATTCTGGCCCAAAACCATCTCCAATCAACACCTTCTTAGCCTGTGTAAACAGGACAACATGACTACCATCCTCATGAGAAGGCGGTGGAAATGGATTGGGCATGTGATCCGTAGTGAGCAGGGCAACGTCACCCAAACCGCACTTCACTGGACACCAGACGGCAAACGTAAGAGAGGCCGACCCAAGAACACCTGACGTAGGACAGTGGAGGTAGAGCTGAAGACCCTGCGTCACAACTGGGGCTCTATGAAGACACTGACTGGCCCAAAACCAACAGGAGTGGAGATGCTTTGTTGCTGCCCTACATGCCAGCCGGCATAAAGAGCAGTAAGTAATCAGTTGGCAACAGGCTTAGGTTGTGTGTGTGTGTGTGTGTGTGTGTGTGTGTGTGTGTGTGTGTGTGTGTGTGTGTGTGTGTGTGTGTGTGTGTGTTACAGTAGGTTTGTTCCATAATAGTACACTGAGAAATGGGCATGTACTTTAAGTACCTGTTATCTGCTATCCGTTTCAAATAGGACAAAATGTAAGACATGTCACCCGGCTACTGAGACCAGTGTGGTGTATTTTTACATGTGACCACCAATGGAAATGTACATTAAATCACGTTTCGATTGAATGTTCATTAATGTGCACTGTCCCGGAAATAAGCAAAGAAAGAAAGAAAGAAAGTGCCTTGAGTAAAATAGAAAGACAGGTCGTTTACCATTTCAAATGGGTGGACAAATAGCAGAATTTGTGTTAGTTTTATCCTTATTCGTTAGCATCCCCCTTAGGATACTTGGAACAGACACCCCCAACTGGCTTGTGCTCTGCTCTTCCTGTTGGATGTGGACTAGAAGGGGAATAATATAGCTGTGAATCACATCACACTTCAACACGACACAATATACACCTGGCATCAAGGATCCCACGGCACATTCCACAGAGCGATGTACAAGAACAAGTACAAAACTAAATAAAGCCAAGCAAGCGCCTTAGTTAAAGCACAGCGATCCAAAGGGAGTTTGCAACAAAAGCACAGAGGTGAGCTCAAGTGCAGCTGGGTTTCCTGATGATCACTGCTCGAGCAGGGAGAATGGTGTGACATTATAAACAAACAAACACAAATGTTCCAACCGTCTAGCAAGCTCTGGACTATTTCTATCACAAAGGCCATATTAATACTATGTGTGGGAACACGCAGGCTCATTGGGTGCAGGCCAGCTGATTTGACACACGTATTGATTGATTGATTGAATACTTTATTAGTCCGAAATGTAAACAGCACATGGTACAGTAAGACATTAAAGGCTAAAAGGATATCACAAAAAGAGATCTTGGGGTTCTTGTTTCCATTGTGGTCCTACAAATATGTATTCAATTCATCAACACATAAGCGTAAATAAATTAAGACAATAATACATGTCATCAACAAATACAAACACTTCTAGGTACAAAAGAGATGGGAAATCACATGTACCTCCACTTGTGGTCTCCAGATTTATTTCAGGCCAATTTTGAAACAATACCCTCATACCTGTCTAACTACTTCTCCAAAGTGAGTGACAGCCACAACACTATAGAGGGATCGACCATGATCTGGTACCATTTAGAAGAAACATGATAAAAGTCTCATTCTACTGCTCTGCCACCAAAATGTGGAATGCCCTGACACCATCCATTAATTAAAGGATGTGTAACACAGTAACACTGGTCTCTTTAAAAATGGTCAGGAGACCACAAGCCAAGGGGAGGTGTAAATTCCCATCGAAAGGAGGTGTCATTCACAGTCGCCATTTTTCCCTTTCTCTTTTCTACCTATACAGTACATAGTGTTTGCATTTGTTGGTGACATGTATTTTTGTGTACTTTTTCTGATGAACACACTATGTTGTTGAATTGAGTATTTCTATTTTTGAGTATTCAATCATTCAAAAAACAAAACATTTCCCTTCACACACTTTAGCCACATACACCCTGGCGTATCTATTAGGGGTGAACATTCGGCCAATCTACAAACTCACAGCATGTTGCATTTCAACGCTTGTGTGAGCTTGTAGATCAGGCATTTTCGGGCGAACGGGGGAAAAAAGGAGTGGGCCTAGCATAGACTCCTGGGGGACTCCCTTCGGTCAATGGAGTGTAGGGTCTAAAGTCGTTAAGCGGTGAAGGGCCTGTGAGGGCCCAGAGATTGACGGCTTTGCTATCTGCCTGATTAGAAATACTCCTTATCACTCATGGATGTCACTTTGTCCTCTAGTGACGCGCCACCTGGCTCTGGCAGGCTACACATAATTAAACACAGTGTCTTGGTGGCAGATATATAACGTCTACAGTAAGTGGACCTGTTTCTCCCTGTGTGTTGCTGCAAGAACAGAGGCAGACATGTTACTGCAACAAGCATCAATTATCTGTTATATCGTTGGCGTCAGGCAGAAACTTCTCCTCTCCATATTTTAACTTACCGGTATTGTGTTTTGGTATTGCATTTGAGCCCAAATAATAATTGGCAAAACACTTAAGATTTAAATGATGATATGGTCCAGAGAGGGTTGAGAACCACTGCCGTAAAACACTGGTTCTCAAAGTGGGGTCTGGGGACCCCAGGTAAATGTGTTAATACAGGATCACAATCATTTTAATCACTTTTATATTTTGGCTATTCAAGCAGATATACAAGCCCATTTAGCATGTCACTTTGCGACGTGCTATGAGCATGTAGATTTGCTATTTTTGAACAATCTTGACATTATTAGAAAATCTTATATTTTTAAAGCATTTTTCTTTTTGGTACTTGAATCTTTGCTTCTGGTGGTCCCTGGCACAAAGCCCTTTCAGATGGTGGTCTGTGGCCAAATTAGGGCTGTCACGATATGACATTTTACATGACGATTAATTGTCATTCAAATGATTGGCGATTAACGATTTAATTGTGTTTTTGTCGTTGATAATTACATTTCCGTTTGGCTTTTAGGCTTTGAAGTTGCATATGGCCGATATGATACATAACCTAAACACACAAATACATTACTGACATATTTGATGACTTACTACTTAAAAAATAACATTGATAGTGGAAATAGACGATCTACAAGCTCACAACGCGCCGCGATGCGACGCGTTGTGAGCTTGTAGATCTGCTATTTCCACTATTTCTGACATTTTTCAACATTCACGATTATGACGATTATGACAAAATAATTGCGATAATGTCAAATAATCACGATTAGACGATTATGTAATAATTGTGACAGCCCTAGGCCAAATAAATACATATCAATTTGGGCGTCCTTAGCACGAAAAAGTTTGAGAACCACTGCTGTGTAAAACACGGTGGACGATCATAAATGTCAAAACTTCCTCTGCTCTACTTTGCTGTAATGATTTCAGTTTGGAGGGGGGGGGGGGGGGGGGGTCCGTCTGTGCCCAAGCATGTGTCTGCTATTATTGACCAGTGTGAATCCATAGCCGGGAGGGATTGTTGCTCTGCCATCATAGATATAAACGCGACATCTAGTTGTTGTTGACAGTTATGAAAAATAATATTCAGGAATGGAGGTCCTTGGCTTGGCCTGCTGTCTGTGAGCGTGCATGATAGATATGATGACGCTGGTCATCCTTTTAGTATGCCAGATTAGAATTATGGACAGACAGACAAGACTGACTTAGATTACTCTAGAGCAAATATCATCTTTCCACTAGTCTTCACTGTCCTGTAAATCTCCCCCCCCCCCCCCCCCCCCCACACACACACACACGTGTGGTGTAAGAAATACTCTTTACTTTACACAAGTAAAAGTAGCATTACCACAATGCAGAAGTGGGCTCCGCTCTGTTATAGGGATGGGACGATATGAAAATTTCATATCACAATTATTGTGACAAAAGAAATTACGATTTACGATATTATCGCGATAATCAACATCCATTATCCTGGGGCAGAACAATTGCCAAAAAATTGCCGATCTACAAGCTCACAATGCGTCGCAATGCGACGCGTTGTGAGCTTGTAGATCGGCTTTTTTTTGGCAAAGACATTTGGTAGAGAGTGAAAAAAAGACTGTTTCAAGTATGTATATTATAAGTACCTTTTACCAATTACAGAGGGTACTGGATATGCAGCTCGGCAAATAAATGGTGAATTGATCCCAGTGCATGACTGAGGACGATATCACGATAAATTAAATCTCCACGATACACGATAAACGATAATATCACGTATCGTCCCATCCCTGCTCTGTTACCATTAAAAGTCCTGTATTAAAATCTTTACTCGAGTGAAAGTACAAAGGTATTGGCATAACAATGAAACCTAAGTACTCATCATTATGCAGAATGGCCCATTCATTTCACAATACCGTATAGCCTATTATATGATTGTAATTAGTAATGTGCATTAACCCATTTAGGCGTAGAATTATTGAATGCTTTAGCCAGTGAAAAATAGCAGATATACGGTGCCGCGCTGCGAGCTTGTAGATCTGCTATTTTTGAAAAAGTCGTGAAAATGTGTGCAAATCTTTGAATATATGTATTTTCAAAGCGAACGTAACTCAACTCAAACAATGGCTGGCCAGATCGCTGACATAGAAACATAGGTTTTTTTTCCAAAAATCTTAAGAAGGATTCAAAAGACACTTATAGAATCGGGTAAAAATTCAAATTATCACGATTTTTCAGAAATAGCAGATCTACAAGCTCGCAGCGCGGCACTCGGTGCCGCGCTGTGAGCTTGTATATCTGCTATTTTTTTTATATTTAAAGCATAAAATATTGCGTCATAATGTGTTCAGGCCTAAATGGGTTAATGTTCCGTTTAATGATCCAGCTTGTAAAGGTGGAGATGATTTTAATTAGGCTACTTCGTGTGCTAATATAAAAGGTATAAAAGCAGGCTTACTCCAAACACTTTCTATTACGTGCACTGCATGCACACATGCATGCAGGCACACACACATGCACACACGCACAAGAAGAGTGGGTACCTCGATGTAAAATTGGTTTAGTACATGTACATACATGCATACATACATACATATGCCTACTGTACATACAAACATAAAATAAAATAATGTAAAACCATGTAAAGTAGCCCCATACATGATGTTAACATGCATGGTTCATCATTATCAGACTTAATTAACTCAATTATTTCATGGAAAATATGTCTCCATGGGTTGATAGCTAACCAATAGAAGGGGGAGGAAAAAAATATTGGAAGGTGAACTATCCCTTTAACAAAATGTTCATCTTTTTCAAATTTTTTGAATAAATAGACAATTTAACTCATTCTGTGCCAGCGCCCTCTAGGGGCCAAGGAATGCCAGGGTATCTCTCATAGGCGAGCGCTTTAGCTTCCAGGACCTCACCTTCCAGGACCTCACGTGCTCACGTTCATGCACGTCATGGAAATGTCCCGGATGATAATGCTAACAGAATGGCTATTCCCATTTTGTCATCTAAAAGATCATTTTTGGGCGATTTCGCCGTAAATAAACCTCGCGCCGCTTCCCTAAAGACACAATCCAGAGATATAAGCCTTCAAAGATGTGGTCTTTCATTGGATTAGGCGGAGATTGGCGATTTCGTTCGCAAATTACGGCCGGCCGGGAGGTTGCTAGCTTTCGGCTAGTAGCTAGAAAAATCAGGCCAGGCTTCAGAAGGCCTCTTATCATTTTATTCATTTAATTAAAAAAAGCCGGACTACTTCGGGATCGGCACACTCGTGTACTCATCGGAAGCGGCGCCGAACATTGGGTGAACATTGGGGAGCTCAAAAATGTATTTTAAACCATTTTTAATGGAATATATCGTCGGACAGAGTAGAACGGCTAGCTGGCTAGCGGCTAGTGAGCCAGGACCACCCACGACTCTACAAGCAGCTCGGGGTAAGTGAATTCATAAAAAAAAAATTGTATTGGATTGAAATAAAGCCGAACTAGTTCGGGATCGGCACAGAATGAGTTAACACCCACTCATGCCCACTCTACTGTCTCTCTCTCTCTAGCACGCGCGAGGCACGCACGCACGCGCACGCACACGCGCACACACACACACACACACACACACACACACACACACACACACACACACACACACACACACACACACACACACACACACACACACACACACACACACACACACACACACACAAGAGAGTCCAGTCTGATTTGACTGGAGCCTAGAGCCCAGCAGCCATGCAGCTGCAGCGTTAAGGTTCGATAGCCCTCCATTGGAGAGGCACCTGCTGGCTGTCGTCGACCAATTGTGGCTTCTGCTCCCTCGCGGCAGGCAGATAGCATCTCAGGGGACCAGAGAGCTGTCACTGTGTCACGCGTGGACATGGTGCAGGTCTTTGGCAGTGAAAAACGGCGTCTGGCCGAGGGACTGACTGAAGACAGTGAACCATGACTTGGCTGGGGAGTGAGTGGGGAGGGTCTTTTGTGGAGCATGATGGCTGGCGAGTGTGGCGAGTGGCGATGACTGACCCGCTTCTGGCTGCCAGTTGATGAATTACAGAGCAGCAGTGACTAGCTTAAAGAGTCAGTGATTATAGTGTGCGATGGCAGTAGCCTATAAACACTTAATCACTCAGTTTAGCCTACACGTTGCTATTCAAAAATACTATAGATTAGGGGTCTTCAACGTTTTCAGGCCAAGGACCCCTTAGCTGAGAGAGAGACATGAAGCATATGTATAAATGTGTGATGCAGATTTTCATTGATTTTATAGATTCATAAACTTGTTTGACAGCACTGTCATCAGTCTGTTAGATTCGTGTTAATGTGTTTTTTTAGACTTTTGACCACTTAAATCATTGTTACTTACTAAACTTGACCTTTCACTTTGTACTTTTTTAACTCTACACCAAACCTTTGCTGAAAATAGCCGATCTAAAAGCTCTCAACGCCTCGCAGCGAGAGGCGTTGAGAGCTTGTAGATCTGCTATTTTAGGCCAAAGTTCTCCCCAGAATAGGGATGGGGATCAAGTTGTTAATTTTAAAATAAGTATTCTATAACACAAAGATTTGGAGGACCCCTAGGAGTCCCGGACCCCCTGTTGAAGACCTCTGGTATAGATAAATGTACAAGCTCACAAGCTGTATCTATAGGCCTACTGTTTTTGAAACTAAAAAAAAAGCCTATAAGTTATATCGAAAATGTTTGGAACATTTTGAATACTTTTGATATAGGCTGGGCTATATAGGCTGGGCCGGCCAGCTACTTTTAACATAAATCTTTTTGGGGGGGGTCCTTGGCAGTTGGCACAGAACCACTGGGATGGGATGGATGACTGACCCGGTTCTGTGTGCATCACTGCCAGCTGGAGAATCACAGCAGTGTCTCTGCTTAAAGATTGATTGCGGTGTGAGGAGGGAGGAGGACAGTAGCCTAGTAGTCTAATCAGATCCAGGCCAATCGACTGCACTGTTGTTTAATCCTTTGAAGAAAACAGCCTATGGGACTAATAGCTTGTCCTAAGGTGTGGGCTTCCAAGGTCGTCAAATAGCTACTTCAGAATAATTGGCACTTGAAGCTACATACACAATGCACCATGCAATTATATATGCCTACTCAAAAGATAAAGAGGTCTTCCGCCATAATTAGCCTACCCTCCATAATAAGGCGTAGGGCAATGCCTTTATTTATGACGAGATAAATGGCAGCGCGACGTCGACGACGATGTGATTTGGAAGGGCAAGGTCGTGTAGGTCACAGATCCATTAAAGCGATACACGGGTGTGCTGATGTGTGCTGTGTGTGGTGAACTGGGTCCATCTGGCGGCCACATGCAGTAATGCACAGCCAGCCAGGCACTGACAGATGAATGATGACACTGCGTAGCCTACGTAGGTCTACTTGAAGAGTAAAATGACAAGAAAAGCAGAGCTCTGCTGTTGTAGTAGCCTTTATCTGTTGTTTAGACAGTCACTTTAACTCGACAGGCGGCCTCTCATCTCACTGCTTGCTCCCTTATAAGCTTCATTGCTGGGCTTGTTTTTCCTGTAAATATTTGTGTTGCGGGTTTTTGGGGTATTCTTTCTTAAAACGTGTAGGCCTACTTGGCTTATTTGGGCTTGTTTCCTAAAGTTGTTTAAACCATTCAAACAAGGAGGAACCGCCCACCCCAAATTAATGTGCTTTTGTCCACGGACCCCCGTCTGAAAATATTGTTGTGTGGACTTACTTTCTGCATGGTGCTGGTGGAGTTTTTATGGTGGAGGCATGGAGGGTCAAGGGGTTTCCAAAACTCCGTTTACGTCACACAACGTCAGGATTACAATGCACTTTCAACTGACAATAACAACATGAAGTAGGTATGCTCTTTCTTTATAACTGTAATGCACTTGTGGCTGTCATTCCGCGGTCCCTAGCTCTAGCTGGCACAAACGGAGGAAGGCTCACTCAAACGTCCATACACTTTGGGATCCGGAAGCCAACTGAACTAGGCATGCTGGGTGAATGCACAAACAATACAGCCCGCTCTACCTGAGAGCCAATAAGGACGCATTACTCTGAGTAACCCCCCACACAATAGGCTGTTGTTAATACATGTGCAGGTAATAGGATGGCAGTTGTTCCCGCGGTTACAATATTTTGTGGCCAGGGACCCCATACAAGATGTGTGTTGTTAAATTATTTCACAAACATCTCATGTGCCTCCCCAATGCTCATGTAGCCGATTCAGTCGCTTCTTTTTGGGCTTGTTTTTATATACCTGGTTGATTGCAACCAAAGGTCGGAGTATACCATGAGAAATGTCGTAGCTTGTCTCCGTCTTTCTGTCTGTCTGTCTGTTCAGTCAGTCCTTCCGTCAGTCCGTACACATTTTTACAGTCTATTGGTTGAGTCTGTGACATCACGCTCTGATGGCACTGTGACCTCATGCTCTGGCTTGATGTCCCTTCTATGCCCATATATTTTATGCCCATATAGGGTTGCCACCTTTCAGAAATTGAAATAAGGAACACCTCTTCCGGGCACGCGGTGCATGCGTTCCGTGCGCGTGGCACAGCCGCCGGCCGGCGAAAAAATGCAGTCCCAAACCCATGAAATGCATAGAATAGTTATAACTATAACACACAACATGGTATAACCTATATTGTTTTGCAGTTTGAAGTGGCCAATTGTTTCTAAAATATGAATAAGTTAATTTTGTATGAAATAAAGCAATGTATGAATGATTTGAACCTGGCTCTTGTATTGGGTCACTTGGTGGTCAGTAAAGAGAAGGTAGTCAAGAAACCATTAAGTCATATACTTAAAGTTTAAAGTGCTTTATTAGCAATGAACATTGAACATTTTTACTTTAGGCTGAATAGGCTTCACTAGCCTAAACCTGAGCATAGCCTATTTTATGAACATTGAACATTTTTACTTTAGGCTGAATAGGCTTCACTAGCCTAAACCTGAGCATAGCCTATTTTATAAAGTGTCTACTGTCTACAATCTACTGTCTTGACACTCGAACCAAAATTGTTCTATAGATCATAATCTACAAATTGGAAGTGAAAAATAAACTTTAACACAAATTTAAAATGAAAACCAAAAATGACATGTACATGGAACCCCACTATAGGCAGAGCGTAGAGCGCACCACAGCCTCAGCGACTGCGAGTGCGAGTCGCCTCACAGAAGGTCCTTTGTGCCTCTCCCTCCTTTTGCTGTCTTTTCCTGTGTTTTATTTCATTCATTATTGTTAAATTCTGTGTTGAGGTTTGTGTGACAGACCTTTATGGGGCATTTGGTTAAATACGGAACAAACCGCGTTCCGTATTGGTTCAATACGGAACGCATCTTTTAATTGTCCAATACGGAACGATTCCGTATTATACGGAACGGGTGGCAACCCTATGCCCATATATAGTCGACAATGTGATGTCAGAACATGCCCATATATGGGCATTCCTAGATCACACTGTTGAGAGTGGGTAACTGGTCCGATATGCATCACTGGCCAGTCGCATGTCGCCCTGAGGCGTCTTACTAGTAGCCTACTGTATATCTTGCAAAATCTGGCAACACTGCCTGCCTTCTACCACTATCCATGATGGGCCAAAAAGACAAGACACAACCGTCCCACAAGCCTACCCAGTACCCACAGCAGCCAGGCTCAGAGACCTCCCCTAACCCACCACGACGCTTTGCTCTTCGCTTGTGAATGAGCCGCCACTCTCCCTCCCGCCCGGGTTAATTGCTGCGGTGATCAGTTCTCACCAGGAGTGCGTGGAACTCAAGCCTCCGGCCGGCCCACCGAAGAATAGGTGTCGTTAAATATTCATCCCCCACAGTCCCAGGCACGCACTTTTCCTCCCCCGACCCCAACCTACCTACCTACCGCTTTAGCTAAATCAGCAGCAGCTAGCTGGACCGCAACAAGTGGGGGGGACCTAGCCTAGCCTACTACTGTGTGTGTGTGAAGTTAAGTCAGTGTTATTCATTTTATTAAATGGTGATTTGAGTGTTTTTTCTTAATTTACTTTCCTCTCTCCCCCCAAAGAGGAGGGTCGAGATGCCGGGGAAACGGGACTACGGCGCCCCGGTGACGTGAGACAAAGGCTGGGTGTGCAAGAGGGAAGGTAGGCTTTGTTGTGACACCACATACCACACACACACACACACACACACACACACACACACACACACACACACACTGACACACCCCCCATCCTCCACCATTACACCTGTCCTGCACAGTGCACACCTTAGCTTATTATATCTGCTAATCCAGTGGTTCTCCGATGTCCGGGGCCGCCAGCCCCCAGGGGTCCTTGGGGGGGTCCCCACAGCTAAAGTAGTATAGCATCACAATAATTTCTGAACCACTTAATAACAAAAATAGCTATAAGGTCACATGCTTGTACATGCTTGTAAGTCTGCTGCTGCCCCGTTCCACATAAGGTTCTCAAACCTTTTAATTTCAAAGAGAGAGTGTACAAAATCTGTACACTCAGATTTACAGACACCTATAAGAGTCCATTTAGTTCCATTCAGTTTTGGTGATTTTGTCTCTGGTGGGACGGTATTTTAATGAAGTCACGCGCACGTGACACGCACGTCATGTGCATGCGCGTGCACATGGAGCGGCTCCGACCAGCATAATGAAATGTTATGTGTCTGTGATTCATTTTACTTAGATTTACAATTAGGAGTGCACAAATTGTAGGAAACGTGTTTGTGTAGAGGACACACAACATAACATCACTCAATGTAATTTGTGTTTCACAACAGTAGTTTCAAAACAGTGAAGCAAGCTCCCACCAGGTACAGGGCTTGGATTTTATGGCTGCCAGAGCTCTTTTTGTTCTCTTGTTCTCGGCTGAGCGATGGGCCAAGTGCTCACATTGGCCTATGTGTTGTTGTTGGATCCCAATCCCTAAACTTCTTTGCCTTTTTTTACTATTTTGAAAAACATTTTTAAATAGTCCAAATAGCTGATCTACAAGCATGTCGAAGTAGATCAGCTATTTGAAGTATTTTAAAATGAGTTCAGGGATAAGGGGTAAGGCATGAATGAAATATAGCTGCAAATATGCTACCTGTGAAACCGGTAACCATGTGCGGGTTGGGGTGATCATTTGATTCATGGCAAATTCCTGGATTCATGAGCTACTGTTAGGCAAAGTAGCCAGGTAGATACTTTGCGCTCGAATCGAGTGGAACGCATTGTCGTGTCTCGTGTGCACGCGAGTGCAACTCCATGCATGTGTGTGTGTGCGTGCTCCTGAAAAGTCTCTGAGTGGACAGCATGGTGGCGCCATGTGCAATGACCAATGCAACATTGGTTAAATCTGCACACTCAGAGAGTTACAGTGTCCATTTGGTTCCTAACCAAGCCTTGGACCCCCCTGGGACCCCCTCCTCACCACACTTTGAGAGCCACTGAACAACCAATTGATCAGATCAATACATGAACATGTTGCACTTGATGCACTATAAAATATACATAAATGTGCAATTTGCTCATTTTGCTGTGTCCTGGGGGTGCGGTTTTGACCAACAGGTTGTCGATAGCCTGCCCTACACTGCAGGGATCTGAGCCAACTCATTTAAAGCCTGTTTAAAACCACTGCTGCAGGTTTTAAGCTGGCCCACTAGGTAGCAGCAGCTTGCTGGCGTGTGTGTGTGTGTGTGTGTGTGTGTGTGTGTGTCTGTGTGTGTCTGTGTGTGTGTGTGTGTGTGTGTGTGTGTGTGTGTGTGTGTGTGTGTGTGTGTGTGTGTGTGTGTGTGTGTGTGTGTGTGTGTGTGTGTGTGTGAGACTGGTTGTTGGTTTCAACAACTTGGGATGCCCTAAAAGGCAGGCAAAGTACTGTGCTGTCTCTGCTAGCCGCCACATTATAGCAGAGCTAGATGCTGTTACTTATACCCATAGAGTACTGAGTGACTATCCCCTGTCACTATTCTATCAATACAGGAACACAAAATGCCAAGACAAGGCATGACCCTCCTTTCCTATGGGAAGGGAAATAGACAGGCTACTAACAGCAGATCGTTTTACATTGACGTTTAGATGTCTTTTCGTGACATTTAAAAGGCAGTCGATATGCAATGGGAAGATACAGGACACCTATGGTGTAAAGTAACTAAGTACATTTACACAAGTCCTGTACTCAAGTGCAATGCTGAGGTATTTGTACTTTACTTGAGTATTTCCAACTTCCAATACTTTTACTTCTACTCCACTACATCTCGGATCTACAAGCTCAAAATGTGTCGAGCTTGTAGATCTGCTATTTTCAAAAGACTTTTACACAATTTAGACGGGACATTCTTCATAACTAATACTTTTACTATTGGTACTTTAAGTACAATTTGATGCCAATACTTTTGTAATTTTACTCAATTACGTTCTTTTACTCTGGACTTTTTACTTGTAAGGGTGCCCACACACCAAAATACCTAGAGTGGAATCCGCCAATGCATTTCAATGAGAATTGAGCTTTTTTTGGATTTCTGCAAAAAACACTACATTCTCATTGAAATGCATTGGCGGATTCCACTCTAGGTATTTTGGTGTGAGGGCACCCTAACAGAGTATTTCTATATTGCAGTAGTGATACTTTTACTTAAGTAAAACATTTGAGTACTTTTACCACCACTGCAGGTCAGGAAACACTTCTGTTGTTTGCATCACTCTCTACATCCCTTGAACGCGCGCACACACACACACACACACACACACACACACACACACACACACACACACACACACACACACACACACAGCCCCAGACGAGTACAGTACAGTACAGTACAGACACTGTACAGTACAGTACAGTACAGTACAGTACAGTACAGTACAGTACAGTACAGTACAGTACAGTATAGACACTGTACGTGTGCGCTGCTCTTTGCTGTTTGGTGACGACGATCGTCAGATATAGGCTTACACAGCACAGCAGCTACCAAGAGATCAGGATCTGGCAACCCTACACCGTGTGCCATGTAACTGGACAGATCTGGCAACCCGACCCCTCCACTCTGGAAGAGGAATAATTTGGTTGATGGCACCAATAATCACAGCCCTGTTACTGATCCTCTCAGCCGTGTGTGTGAGTGTGTGTGTGTATGTGTATGTGTGTGTGTGTGTGTGCACGCAAGCGCGTGTGTGTGCATGTGTGCGTGTGTGTGTGTGTGTGTGTGTGCGTGTGTGTGTGCGTGCGTGCGTGCGTGCGTGCGTGCGTGCGTGCGTGTGTGTGTGTGTGTGCGTGTCCTCTGTCATTGATACTAGGGAAGATGTCATACTGTATGTCTTACAAGTTGTTTTATCTCCTTCCTCTATCGTGCCCGTACGTGTGCATGTTCGTGTGCGTGTGTGTGGGGGGTTGTAGCGTACGTGAATCGACTGGTCTCAATTTATCTCCAGTGGTGGAAAACATACTCAAAAAACTGTACTCAAGTAAATGTAGTGCAATGTAGAAACATTCCTTTACGAGTAAAAGTCCGGAATTCAACATTTACTTGATTAAAAGTACAACAGTATTGGTATCAAAATGTAGGCCTACTTAAAGTACAAAAAAGTAGAAAGTAGTCATTATGCAGAATGTCCCATTTCACAATTTTCAAATGTATAAGAAATCTTTTGAAAATAGCAGATCTACCAAATCATACGCAAATACAGTACTTGAGTAAATTGAGTTACTTTACACAACACACGCACGCATGCATGCACGCACGCACGCATGCACGCACGCGCGCATGCGCGCACGCACGCACACACACATAAGGTGACATCACATGCTTGAACTTGAAGCATGCCAAATAAGGATGACATTTCTGACACCTGATATGACTAGATCTCTGATATCGCTGTCGGGCAGGAACCTAGCTCTTATCCATTTTTAAACATGTTGTGTTTTCTTTTTTTTTGTTGGTAAATCAACGCCCTACTTGATCATACTACAACAAGGGTCTTCAACGTTTTCAGGCCAAGGACCCCTTAGTTGAGAGAGAGATGAAGCAGGGACCCCCACAACCTGTTCATAGATTCCATATAGTTTCATCGTTTGACAGCACAATCATCAGTGTATTTTGGATTCATGTCAATTTGTGTTTTCAGATCTATATTTAACCAATTGAACCGTCAATACTTAATAAACTTGACCTTTCACTCCGTATTTAGTCTGCTCTTTTTCCCCTCTACACCAAAGTTCTTAGCCGAAAATAGCCGATCTACAAGCTCACAACGCCTCGCAGCGCGAGGCGTTGTGAGCTTGTAGATCTGCTATTTTTGGCTAAAGTTCTCAGAATGTGGCCGCTAGGGTTCAAGTGGTTAATCTAAAAAAGGAGGAAAAAAAAGTTTCTATCACCCAAAGATTTGGAGGACCCCCTGTAGTAACTCTGGGGACCCCCTAGGGGTCCCGGACCCCCTGTTGAAGACCCCTGTACTACAACGTAACACAAAAGTAGCAGATCCGCTAGCTCGAAACACAGCTCGAAAGGTAGTGTGAAGCGACGTGTTTCGAGCTTGCAGATCTGCTACTTTAGCAGCTTTTGAATTTGAATCGGGAGATGTAACAGTTTGGGACATCTGAGGTTTCCACCCGACAGAGACGATATACTTTAGGATGTTCTTGTTGGGTTTTGGTGATGATGTAACTCTGTCGCCTGCATGAAATCTATCACTCGCTATCCCTCCCTCCCTCCCTCCCCCGACCGACCACCCACCCACCCACCCCCATCTTCTCTCCCACTTTGTCTTTGTCTCTCTCTCTCCCTCTATCCCTCTGTCTCTCTCTCTCGCCCTCTTCCTCTCTCACTTCCCTGTTGTATTATTCATGCCCCGCCCCCTCAGCAGGCCACGGTTCTAGAGTTTCACCTGTAGAGCCAGATGACAAATAAGACTCCTTCTACGACAGCCGCAAGAAACTCCTCTCAGTGCACGCCCTTACACACACACACACACACACACACATACCCACACACGGCCACACAAACGTGCAAGCCCACACACACACACACACACACACACACACACACACACACGCACGAGCACAGGCGCGCACACACAGAGATGCACAGGCACTCTCAACTCATCTTGCATTCTCTCTCTCCTTCAGGCTCACACTCACTCCTTCACTCACACACACACACACGCACGTGCACGCAGACACACAGGAGTTGTGACACACAGTGAGAGCTGAGGAGGGTAGTGTGTTAGCAGAGCAGAGTGTTGACTGAAGGAACGTGTCGTAGTGGAGCAGCATCAGAGGACACAGTAGGTCACAGGGACACACCGCGTAAAGGAGAGTGGTGACCCAGCGACCTCTCGGCCAGCGCAACACACCTCTCTGTTGCCTGTTGTTCTCGCTTCTTTACTTTTTGTTGTAGAAGAGAGCTGTGGCCAGGAGAACACAGCAGCGAACTTGTGAGTTTGCCCACGTTGATCAACCTTCATCAACACTGTTTCTCTTCTTCTCCAGTGCCGGTCACTGAAAGCCGAGGTGACTAAGTATGACGAAGAGCCGTATCACTGGAACTATCATTTCTTTCACCGGAGGAGCTTTGACCTCAGTTTTAGTTCTACACTAGTTCATTTAAACTCTGAGAGTTGTAGAGATGAACCCGAATGGACCCGTTCATCCAGTTCAATTCACGCTGAGAATTCTACTGTGAGGAGATTACACATAAACCACGGAGGCTGTGTGCAGTTGGAGTTGAAGGCTACCTGAAGTGGTATTTTATTGATTATTGTATTTAACATTTTGTTCATCTGTCTTTTTAGTATTTCATTTATGGTGGACCACTACCGGTGTGCTGTGCAATACAACGCTTCTACTTTGAACCCAGTGACCTTACAGCACAGAGTATAGTAGTAGCCCCATCTGTGAGCTCCCACTCCCCCTCCGGGATTGCCTCACATAAAGTTAATATCCAGCAGAGCGCAATGTGTGAAACCTATTTCTGAACATTTTATCAAAAAGGTTAAGTTACTGTACTGCCCTACAAAGCCAAGTACGCACAGCTGATAAAAAGGGCTTTAAAGAGTTTCATTTGGCCATCCTAATGGTTTATCGGCATATACAGTATAAATTATATTTCACTAATTGTATATCTGTTTTTGAGGTAATTGTTAATCCCCCCAAATCATGAAGGATAATTAGACCCTTGAGACAAATAAATAAGTCAGTGTGTCCAAATACATAGTATTATTGCACTTTCTGGACAGTACACAATGTCTGTAGTTATGCAGTGGCAGAATTAAAAGACGAGTTGAAACAACCCTTTAAACGGTGTCTTTTAACACAGTGGTTCTCAACCTTTTCAGGCCGCGACCCCCAAAATAATCATATTTTATCTGGGGACCCCCCTCCACTAACAAGCAATAAGAGTTGAGATCTACAGATCTACATGCGAGCATGTAGATCTGTTATTTTCACAATTTCTGCCTCTAATATTTTACAATTTGGCCAATGTTTAATTTGTCATTTTAGAGGTATTAAAAAGTCCTTAAATTGTCACTTTAGAAACGTGCAGATACCCTCTATACACTTAAACTTTATGTTGGTTTGTTTACTGTTGAGAATGAAAACAATGTTGCACATTAAGTTAATCATCTGGGGACCCCCCAAAATAATTTGGGACCCTCCCAGGTTGAGCACCACTGTTTTAACAGACCTAAACGTGCTGATCGATACAGATTCTAAAAATGCCTTCTAAAAATGCCTTCCAAAACCTATGTTGCTATGTTATGTTAGCTAAAACTATTGGAATACTCACATCACTTGGTTGAGGTGCTGGGTTGGGTTGGAAAAGAAAAATATAAACCAGCACACTCATCAGTTCCAATGTAATGTAATGCAGGCGTCTTCAATAGGGGGTCCGGGACCCCTAGGGGGTCCTCAGAGTAACTACAGGGGGGCCGCCAAATCTTTGTGTGATATAGTAGGATAAATCTTTTAAATTAACAACTTGAATCCTCGCATTCCTATTCCGAGGAGAACTTTAGCCAAAAATATCAGATCTACAAGCTCTCAACGCCTCACAGCGTGAGAACTTGTAGATCTGCTATTTTCGGCTAATAGGTTTGGTGTAGAGGTAAAAAAAGAGCAGAACAAGTACACAGTGAAAGTTTAAGTATCAACGACTAAGTGGTTAAATGTATGAAAAAACACATTAACATGAATCCAACATAGACCGATGACAGTGCTGTCAAACAAGTCTATGAGTATCGATGAAATCGATGAAAATCTGCATCACACATTTATACAGTACAATATGTAGAGGGTCTGCTTCATCTCTCTCTCTCAGCTAAGGGGTCCTTGGCCTGAAAACGTTGAAGACCCTTGATTTAAAGTCATCATGTATTTTCATATCATCTCATCCCTAATTCATAGCACAAAGTGAATGTAAAATTGTTTTGAATTGTTTTGCAGGAGGCTTCATGGGGGACAGCTTTGCGAGCTGTAGAAGTTCTTTGGCCGTGTGGACCTGTCCTCACAACCACACTACCGGCGTGCACTCAACCATTCACATCTAAATCTAATCCAAGGGCTCTCTTACAGGTCAGACATGCATGCTAATACATGCTGCTTTCATGCAGTACCGATCTTTCCTGTTGAGATTGGCACATTTCACCCAGGTTTCGATTTGCTTAATGTGCAACATTGTTTTCTCACTCAACAGTAAACAAACCAACAAACTGTATAAGTGTATGTATACAGGGTATCTGCATATCTAAAGTGAACATTTCATGACTTTTTTAATGCCAAATCTGCCAAATATTACACAATAAAGAGGAAAACATTGTGAACATGGTCGATCTACAAGCTCACAACGCCTCTCATAGCATTGTGAGTTGTGAGCTTGCAGTTCAGTTAAATGTAATGCCTACAATTCCGAAAGCTTGTCAGGGTGGTGGGGGTGGCGGTCCCCCAGTTCAAATATGATTATTTTGGGGGGACATGGCCTGAGTGAGAAGTTTGGGAGCTCCTTGCAGTTCATCACTGCCGGGTAGTAGAGGAGGTGTTTTCTTTATTAACTGTTTGCATTTGTGTGTTCCAAGGTCCCACCTCACCCCGCGTCCAGAGAAGGGGGCATGGTGCCCTCCTAGCCACCTGTCACAATGCCAGGCAAAAAAGACGCCAAGAAGGACGCCAAGAAAGGGAAGCCCGAACCTCCGAAGAAAGAGGAGAAAAAGGATGACAAGAAGGATGACAAGAAGGGAGGAAAAGACGACAAGAAAGCCCCTCCTCCGGCGAAAGAGGAGAAGAAAGATGACAAGAAAGGTGGCAAAAAGGGAAAGGAGGAGCCTCCGCCCAAGGGGAAAGGGAAGGACGATGGAAAGAAGGGAAAGGACGATGGAAAGAAAGGAAAAGCGAAGCCACCATCAGACGAGGACCTGAGTGAGGAGGAAGAGGAGGAAGAGGAGGAGGAGGACTCAGAAGAGGACTCGGACGAACCCAAGAAAGGTAAGGGTAAGCCTGCTAAAGGAGGGAAGCCGGCAAAAAAACGGGGTGGGGACTCCGACGAGGACGAGGATGAAGACGAGGAAGATGAGGACGAAGACGAGGACGAGGACGAGGACAGCGAGGATGACAAGAAGAAGTCCAAGTCCAAATCCAAAGATAAGCACCATAAAGGATCGAAGTCTGACGACAAGAAGAAGAAAGGTTTGATTTGGAATGTTTATTTCGATTAAGGCAATTTTGGAAACAATGGGCCTCATTCAGGAAATTATATAATAACAGATTTTCTCTTATAAATTGTGGACTGTTTTCTCTTAAAATGAGCAATTCTTTTTTCCCCTAAATCCCAGTTAACACAATAAGAAAAATGCCAGTTAAGAACAAACATAATATGAATCTGTTCTTATATCGCTTCTTGAATGAGGCCCAATGAGTTTGTATTTTCCTGATAACCCACATTGTTTAACATACGTATTGCTCTTGTTAGGTAAGAAGAAAGATGCAGCCCCACCGCCTAAGCCTACAGTCAAGGCGCTCCCGAGGCGAGGACTGAAGAACATGTCCAGGATGTTCATGAAGTTCTCTGGCTTCAAGAGGAAAAGGAACAGCAGGAAGAAGCTGAAGAGTACGTCTCGTTTGTTCCTGCGCCTTGGCAGAAACAAACTGGCCAAGAAGCAGAAGCTGAAGAAACGACGCAAGTCCATAATGAAGAACATGAAGAACTTGATGAGGTTCAAAGGAGGAAGCAAGAAGAAGAAAAAGGAAAAAGAGGAAAAGGAGAAGGCTGCAGCTGCAGCTGGGTACAAGAAGCCCACTTACATGCTCATGCGCTTGGGCGGTGGTACACAGAAGAAAGGCTTCTTTCAAGGGATGTTTAGGAAGAACCCTACTGATACCCTAGCAGATGGCTTCAGAAACAGCAGTCAGTTGCTGGGCAGGGTTGCAGGAACAACCAATTGGTTGACCAAGCGCTTCCTGTCCACAAAGATGCGGGCGAGTGGAGCGGGAGGCCAAGGCTGGGGTGGGCGGCGATCAAGACGGCAAGGCAGCTCCAGAGGGTATGACGGTTATGATGATTATGGTCAGGATCCATATGGGGCCCAGGGCTATGGTCAGGACCCATACGGGGCCCAGGGCTATGGTCAGGACCCTTATGGTGCTCAGGGATATGGTCAAGATCCATATGGTGCTCAGGGTTATGGTCAGGACCCATATGGTCAGGATCCATATGGGGCTCAGGCGTATGGCCAGGATCCATATGGGGCCCAAGACTATGGTCAGGATCCATATGGAGCTCAGGGGTATGGTCAAGATCCATATGGGGCCCAGGGATATGGCCAGCAGGCTGCATACGGGGCCCAGACTCAGCCTGGATACTATGATGATGGAGGAATGGGCGCAGACTTCCAGGACCTGGGTTACTATGAGGATGAGGGAGTCTATGATGCCACCGGCGGTTACTATGACGGGATGGTGCAGGGGGCAGCAGACCCATACAACCCATACGGCCAGCAGGTGCAAGACCAATTTGGTGAAGGGTACGCGGCCGGGTATGCTGAAGCGATTGGCCAGCTCAGCCGAGCTCCATCACCACAAATGATGGCACCACAACAGCAGATGATGTCACCCCAAATGATGGGTGGGTATATGGACCCCATGCAGGCTCAGCTCAGCCGAGCTCCATCACCACAAATGATGGGTGGGTATATGGACCCCATGCAGGCTCAGCTCAGCCGAGCTCCATCACCACAAATGATGGTACCACAACAGCAGATGATGTCACCCCAAATGATGGGTGGGTATATGGACCCCATGCAGGCTCAGCTCAGCCGAGCTCCATCACCACAAATGATGGTACCACAACAGCAGATGATGTCACCCCAAATGATGGGTGGGTATATGGACCCCATGCAGGCTCAGGGTCTCTATGATGGGGCTGGAGTTTATGAGGATCCCTATGCAGACCCAATGGGAATGCAAGGGGGAATGCCACAGGAATACCAACTCAACTACAGCGAGGCAGGGATGCCTTACCAAGACTTCAGCTCCCAGCAGGCCATGGGACTCGAGCAGGCCTATGGGATGGAGCAGCCGCAGATGCAAGACCAATTTGGTGAGGGGTACGCAGCCGGGTATGCAGAAGCAATGGGCGAGCTTGGAGAAGACACCACGGGTGGGGACATGGCCTGGCGAGTGCCTAGGCCACAAGTGAGTGTTTTTGGGAAGGATCGACTGGATGTGCCTCTGATCCCAGGCCCTTCCTTCCCCCCTGAACCAGAATTTGAAAACATGTCAGAAATTCAGTATGAGGACCAGATGCCTCTAGATCCTAGAATGATGTCGCCTCAAGCACAAATGATGATGTCACAACAGGATCCAAGAATGTCACCCGTACCACAAATGATGTCACCCCAAGAACAAATGATGATGGCACAACAGGATCCTAGAATGTCACCCATACCATCAATGCAGGAACAAATGATGATGGGAGGGCAAGGGATGGAGCAGGTGCAAGACCAATATGGTGAAGGGTACGCAGCCGGGTTTGCAGAAGCAATGGGCCAGATCAGCCCAGCTCCATCGCCAGTGCCACAGCAGATGATGTCACCCCAAGAACAAATGATGATGGCACAACAGGATCAAATGATGATGGCACAACCGGATCAAATGATGATGGCACAACCGGATCAAATGATGATGGCACAACAAGATCAGATGATGATGGCACAACAAGATCAGATGATGATGGCACAACAAGATCAGATGATGATGGCACAACAGGAACAAATGATGATGTCACAACCAATGATGGGAGGGCAAGGGATGGAGCAGCCGCAGGTGCAAGACCAATTTAGTGAGGGGTACGCAACCGGGTATGCAGAAGCGATGGGCGAGCTCAGCCGAGCTCCATCACCACAAATGATGGCACCACAACAGCAGATGATGTCACCCCAAATGATGGCACCACAACAGCAGATGATGCCACCACAGGTTATTATTCTAATTTGATTCTTAACATCCACAGTCTTAGGTATAATAGGTCATATACAATATGGTAAGGTACTGGCTTCTGGACAAAAATATTGAAGTGTACAAACATTTAACATAATTAAGTTGTATATTATTTACTCGCTTTACTGACAGCCTTTGTACTGTCGGCCGGAACACAGTACTCGCGTGCTCTGCTGGCGCAAGTAATGAGCGTTGGATTTGAAATGACGTCAATGTCAGTCTACAATTTAACATGCTAACATTCTTTCCCCTTTATGTCTCTGTCCTCCTAGCAGCAGATGATGGCAGAGCAGATGATGATGTCACAGCAGGGATATGGCGCTCCCCAGATCCCCACCCCAACTGCCATGATGATGCAACAAGCCGGCCTTTCCCCCCAAATGGGACGTCGCATGCAGCCCTCTCCCACCCCATCCCGCCGTTCTGCCATGATGGCCTCCCCAATGATGCAGCACGCCCCACCAATGGCCTCCCCGATGATGCAGCGAGCTCCCCCAATGGCCTCCCCAATGATGCAGCGAGGCCCACCAATGGCCTCCCCAATGATGCAGCGAGGCCCACCAATGGCCTCCCCGATGATGCAGCGAGGACCCCCAATGGCCTCCCCGATGATGCAGCGAGGCCCCCCAATGGCCTCCCCGATGATGCGACGACCCCCTTCCGTAATGTCGAGGGGACCCCCCTCTCCCATGGCATCTCCCCGAATGCCACCGCAAAGACCCCCTTCCTCCATGGGCAGGAGGTCGCCCTCGCCCATGATGATGCGACGTAGTCCCCCCGGGTCCCCCAGGGCCTCCATGAGGAGGCAAAGTCCATCACGCGGTCCTCCGTCCCCTATCCCTGCCTTTCGTCGCCCGTCCCAGCCTCCCTCCCCCCAGATGGGTATGAGAGCCTCTCCCACCCCCTCGCGTCGAAGCATGGCCCCCGCAGGGCCTCGACCTGGGGCGGCGTCCCCTACCTTCTCCCACCGCTCGACCCGTATGATGAGGGAACCCACGCCGATGGCCAGACCCAGGAGGATGGGCCGTGGCACCGTTCCCTTAGGAACAGTGAGGCCTTCCCCCATGGGCCTCCGAGGGCGACCGGTCCCGCCGCCCACCCATCATGTGCCCCCGTTCCGTAACGCCTCCTTTCGAAGCAACCGGTCTTCTGTGCTCACCGTGGACTCCTCCATCCCCTCCCCTTTCCACTCCCCTGTCATGTCCCATCGACAACCGCTGGGGAGACGACAGTCTGGCCGACCCATGGCCCGCGGTATTCCTGTCCAGCAGAGAGTGATGGCTCCCTCCCCACAGCCCTCTCTTAAACATCCTGCATTCAGTCCTCGTTCCTCGCCTCTCCCACCCGGCTATGCACCAGACCCTTACATGCAGCAGCCAGGGGCCTTCCAGAGACCAACGTCGCCTTATCAGCAGCCTATGATGCCCTCCTCTCCAATGCTATCCGGAGCTCTACAGAACCAGGCCCTTCGTGGTGCATCCTATGCCTCCCCAATGTCACCTTATCAACAGCCTATGATGCCTTCCTCTCCAATGCTATCCGGAGCTCTACAGAACCAGGCCCTTCGTGGTGCATCTTTCACATCCCCAATGTCTCCGTATCAGCAGCCTATGATGCCGTCTTCTCCAATGTTGTCTGGAGCTCTACAGAACCAGGCCCTTCGTGGTGCATCTTTCACATCCCCAATGTCGCCGTACCAGCAGCCTATGATGCCGTCTTCCCCAATGCTGTCAGGAGCTCTGCAGCATGGCCAGGCCCTTCGTGATGCATCTTTCACATCCCCAATGTCGCCGTATCAGCAGCCTATGATGCCGTCTTCTCCAATGTTATCAGGAGCTCTGCAGAACCAGGCATTGATGGGAGCGTCCTTTACTTCTCCAATCGCTCTTCAATCGCCTTATCAACCCATGATGCCCTCCTCCCCAATGCTGTCAGGAGCTCTGCAGCATGGCCAGGCCCTTCGTGATGCGTCTTTTGTCTCCCCAATGTCGCCGTATCAGCAGCCTATGGCACCTTCATCTCCAATGCTCTCTGGAGCTTTGCAGAACCAGGCATTGAGAGGAGCGTCCTTTAGTTCTCCAATCCCTTTTCAGTCGCCTTATCAACCCATGATGCCCTCCTCCCCAATGCTGTCTGGGGCTCTGCAGAACCAGGCTTTGCGAGGAGCGTCCTTTAGTCCCCCAGGGATGATGGGGTACCCATCCCCAATGCCTTCTTCTCCGATGCTCTCTGGAGCCATGCAGTATGGCCAGGCACTGCAAGGCGTTGCTTCATATCAGGGCTCTCTCTCACCATACGTTGGTCATATTTCCCAGCCCCCGCCATCTCCGATGCTCAACGATGCCATGTCCCTCCGCATGGGCCTCCAGGGCATGGGCACAATGAGAGCCCCAGGCATGATTAACCCTTATGCCCCCGCTTCGCCTCAGCTCAACGATGCCATGTCCCGCCGCATGGGCCTCCAGGGCATGGGCACAATGAGAGCCCCAGGCATGATTAACCCTTATGCCCCCGCTTCGCCTCAGCTCGGCCGCGCGCTGGGCCAGAGCGCGGGTCTCAGAACAGCGTCCTACCAGGCCCCTATGAACATGCGCAACCCCTACGCGCCCCGATCCCCCATGTTGGGCAGTGCCATGATGAATCCCCAGATGAGGGGGGCCTCCTACCAGCTGCCGGACGGAACCTTCATAGACCCTAACAAGGTAACCCATGAAACCGATTACAGACAGTGTTCATTTTGATGGCACATTTTGATTTCGCTTTAGTCGTATTTTAGTCGACAAAATGAATGCTGATTACAGGTAGGCCTGTCACAATTATTACATAATAATCATCTAATCACAATTATTTGAAACAATCGCAATTATTTGACTTAATCGCAATTATTTTGTCATAATCGTTTCCATGTTGAAAAATGTTTATATATTTCAAAAATAGTGGAAATAGTCGATCTACAGCTTGTAGATCGGCTATATCCACTATCAATATTATTTTTTAAGTATAACATTGTCAAATATGTCAGTCATTTCTTTGTATACATCTGCCATGTGCGACTTCAAAGCCTACAAGCCAAACAAAAATGGAACTGTCGGTGACAAAAAACACAATTCAATCGTTAATAGCAATTATTTGAGTGACAATCAATCGTCATGTAAAATATCATAATCGTGACGGCCCTAATTACAGGTACATACATCTTGGTTCGTTCCTTCCGTTTGACATCTTGCGTGTTCCGACCTCTCTGTCTCTCCTCACAGCCTATGTCGCCAGACTTGGCCAATGCCCTGAGCAATCCCGCCCTGATGAGTGCCCTCAGTAAGCTCCCAGATGGGACCATGATGATCGACCCCAGAAAGGCTTCTTCCCCGAACCTCAGGCTGGCACTTCAGAACCCCGCCCTAATGAGTGCGTCCTACACCCTGCCGGACGGCACCATCATCATCGATCCGCGGAAGCCTGTCAACCCGAACCTTGCAGAGGCCATGCAGAACCCCGCCATGCGGGGGGCTTCGTTCAGCATGCCTGGGGGGCTCATTGACCCCAATAGGCCCCTCCCACCAAACCTACTAGCGGTTAGTGGCACATTTTCATTACAAATTGTTTCATTATCATGTGCGTTGGAAGGAAAGTGGGAAATGTTCTTAGTTGTACCTCCATTTTGTTTAAAGGGCGTCCATTTTCAACCTATCTTCATACATATATTGGTCCTCACTAGTGTTCATGATAAAATGGTACCATTTATTTCTACTCTGTCTGTGTCTCAGAGGAGGACTATGGACACTTCAGAAACCCGCCGCAGTGACATCATAGTTAGGCTTTTATTATTCTCTTCAGGCTTTTTCATGTTTTATTTCGATTTTCACTAACAGGATAGCAACAGCTTCCATTATAGCATACTACTAACTTTCCAGGAGTAGAAATCCTACAGTTTATATCAGCTTGGATTCCCCAAAAGGGTGCCATAATATGATGAGCATTAGTGAGGAACAATTATATATAATGGTACAAGTCGTCCTTTAACTACTGAAACTATATGAGCAATCGTAGCCTAGGGTTTTAGACAAGCAGAGCTGAAGGTAATTTAACCATGGCTGTTGTTGAATGTGTGTGTGTGTGTGTGTGTGTGTGTGTGTGTGTGTGTGTGTGTGTGTGTGTGTGTGTGTGTGTGTGTGCGCGCGCGTGTGTGCGTTTGTGTGCGTGTGTGTGTCTGTGCGTGAACCCAGTACAGTGAAAATGTGAAAGGTACATTTCAGCAGATAACTCTGGCCCCATGTATAGAACCATTGAGGCTGAACTGAACTGAACTCTCGTTTGTTCTCATCTCCAGGCCATGAGTAACCCAGCCCTGAAAGGAGCCTCGTACACACTCCCCGATGGAAGTATTATAGTGGACCCCAGGAAACCCAAGAGCCCAAATCTGTTAGCTGCGCTCAAGAACCCATACCTGAAGGAAGTCTCTTACACCATGCCAGATGGGACCATTGTCATCAACCCGTATAAACCGCTGGCTCCTGACCTGTCAAGTGTAATAATAAACCTTTTATTTCATAATACTTTTCACAGAAGAAAATACATGCAGCTCAAAGTGCTTCACACCGGCAGGAAATATGAAGAAGCATCGCTTTTACCCATGGGAGGGTGGACTAATTGTATACACAAACACCATGAAACAAACAAATGAAATAAGAACACATTTAGAGTGAAGAAATTAAATATACATCTTTTTCCATATACAAATAAATATATAGCAGATGTCTTAAAACAATAACGATAAATATCTCAACATCACTTACCCTACCTTTAATTGAGTGTTGGGGTGGCACTGGCTCAGGAAGTAGAGGGTTGGTTCAATCTCCACTTCTCCATATCATCTCTCTCCAAACCTGGCTGCCACCCTCCAGAACGCTGCCATGTGCCACTCACATTATGCCAGAGGGAGTCACTGACTGACCCCAATGTGTCACCAAAGCAGTGCATTTACCTTCATTCCTGTCATTTTAGGCCAATAAATTCCTCTTCATGTGTGTTGGAATGAACAAGACTGTATGAAGTACCGGTAATAATAATCGCTCTGTGGTTTTTAAGTACTGTAACTATGAGCTATCCTGCTTGTAGCTTTAGACCAGCAGTGCTTAAACTAATTATGCTTTGCACATGACTATTCTGTTTTTTTTTTTTTTTTTTTTTATGTACGGCACGTATAAACCAATGCTGTGAAATGTGAACGGTAAAACTAACCTGGTAATTGAGCATTCCTGAAGATGTATTGATCTCATTTACCCATTGTGGCTGTACTGAACTTTTGTCCTCTCCAGGCCCTGATGAACCCAGCCCTGAGAGGTGCATCGTACTCCCTCCCAGATGGAAGCATTATAGTGGACCCCAGAAAACCCAAGAGCCCAAATCTTTTGGCTGCGCTCCAGAACCCAGCCCTAAAACAAGTCTCTTACACCCTGGCGGATGGGACCATTGTCATCAACCCATTTAAACCGCTGGCTCCTGATCTATCACAAGTATTAATAACCACATTTATAATAATACCTTTCATAGAAAGAACTGTAGCTCTTTCACAGTCATAAAGATAAAGAACAAAATAAGGGAAAAAAGGGGACAAAATATAAAGGTTGGACCACAAGGTCCTGGGCTCGATCCAGAGCACCGCCAACTCAGCATGTGAGTTGCACAGCTTGGGTGCGGGCAAGTTGTGCGGTAAGTGCTGGGAGCTGATGGTAGGTGTGGCGCTCCACCTCAGCAATTCCGTCTCCCAATTGTAGGAGGAACATTGTAACGAGGATCATACTCCCGCGTTCTCCTGCAACGTTCAATTTGTCTGCAGCACATAAACTTGTTACTGAAGCCTTTGTGACGAGCCTGTTATGAGCCAACGAATGGCAATTCTATTAATAGTATATTTACAGTTAATGAAAATCTGAAATTTGACAAATGTAATGAATGATCTTGGTGTAGCAGTGGCTCAGGAACTGCTACATCCACATTTCCCCTTGAGACTGGACTGAACTGAACTGAGCTTTTTGTCCTCTCCAGGCCCTGATGAACCCAGCCCTGAGAGGTGCATCGTACACCCTCCCAGATGGAAGCATTATAGTGGACCCCAGAAAACCCAAGACCCCAAATCTTATGGCTGCGCTCCAGAACCCAGCCCTAAAAGATGTATCTTACACCCTGGCGGATGGGACCATTGTCATCAACCCATTTAGACCGCTGGCTCCTGATCTGTCACAGGTAATATTAATAACCACATTTATAATAATACTTTTCATAGAAAGAACTGTAGCTCTTTCACAGTCACAAAGATAAAGAACAAAATAAGGGGGAAAAGGGGGACAAAATGTAATGGTTGGACCACAAGGTCATGGGTTTGATCCCGAGCACTGCCAACTCAGCACGTGAGTTGCACAGCTTGGGTGCGGGCAAGTCGTGCGGTAAGTGCTGGGAGCTGATGGTAGGTGTGGCGCTCCACCTCAGCAATTCCGTCTCCCAATTGTAGGAGGATCATTGTAACGAGGACCATACTCCCGCGTTCTCCTGCAACGTTCAATTTGTCTGCAGCACATAAACTTGTTACTGAAGCCTTTGTGACGCGCCAAAGTCAAAGTCTGTTGAGTGGCCAGGCGTTACTCCATAGGCGAGCGCTGCAACAGACAGGGAGCCACGTTGCAGTCACGTGCGTGCTCACGTTTGTGCATGTGATGAAAAGGACCCGGATGGAAATGGCTTCAGATAGCTATAGGCTGATAGCTCATTTAGAAAATAGATATTCGGCGATTTAAGCCGTAAATAAAACGTTCACGCTAAGATTAGAACACAGTTCAGAGAAAATGCTCTCTAAAGATGTGACTTTGTATTGGATTCAGCGGGGCGATGCGGCGGTGTTACCCGATTACGGGCCGGTGGAAAGGGCTTTCGGTCGGCGGCCTAGATTGAAAATTTAGAGCCAGGCTTCGGTGCGGCCTCGGATTATTTTATTCATTTTATTAAAAAAGCCGAACTAGTTCGGGATAGGCACACTGGAATACGTTGCGCCGCCGACAGTGAACATTCAGTGAACATTGGGGGGGGGGTCTAAACTTTATTTTAAACCATTTTCAATGGAATAAATCGTCGGACCATCTAAAATGGCTCGTTGGAAAGCGCTGGACGAGCCAGGACCACCCACGTTGGTCCAAGCAGCTCAGGGTGAGTAAAAAAAATGTTTTTTGCCGAAGAAAAGCCGAACTTGTTCGGAATAGGCACTAAATGAGTTAATAGTATATTTACAGTTAATTACAAATGTAATGAATGATCTTGGCGTAGCAGTGGCTCAGGAACTGTACATCTACATTTCCCCTTGAGACTGGACTGAACTGAACTGAACATTTTGTCCTCTCCAGGCCCTGATGAACCCAGCCCTGAGAGGTGCATCGTACACCCTCCCAGATGGAAGCATTATAGTGGACCCCAGGAAACCCAGGACCCCAAATCTGTTAGCTGCGCTCCAGAACCCAGCCCTAAAAGATGTCAGTTACACCTTGCCAGATGGGACCATTGTCATCAACCCATTTGCTCCTCAGGCTCCAGACCTGCTTGAGGTAATGATAATAATAAGGAACCTTTTTATATATATGCTCTTCCTAGAAAGAAATGCAGGCTTTATGTGCTTGACAGTTACAATGCAAAGAAAGGAACAACATGTTATAGCGTCTGTACCTACTAGGATGAATGCGCAGCACAAGGCACAGGCTTCAGTTTGACTTGAGCCCGTGTCACATGATGTATTCAGAAGGTTCCCGGTTCGTTCGCCACTCGTAGCATTGTGTCGGAGTGTCCTGGAGCAGCGGTGTAAAGTAACATTTACTCCACTACTATTATTTGAAAACGTTTGGTTACTAGTATTATTAGTAGTACATTGCAGAAATGAATTCTTATACTATAAAACATACATTAACCGCTTCAGCCCTATTTTATACATAGGCTATTTGAAAATAGCCAATCTACAAGGTCACAACGCGTCGTGCACCGCAACGCGTGACCTTTTAGATCTGCTATTTTCAAACATTTTAGTACTTTGGTACTTTAAGTATATTTTGATGCCAATACTTTCATTCTTTCACTCAAGTAGCAGTTTGAACACAGGCCTACCTTTACTTATCAACCGTTTTAACAATTGAAAAATAGCAGATATACAAGCTCACAGCGCGGCACCGATTGCCGCGCTGTGAGCTTGTAGATCTGCTATTTTTGAAAAATCATGATATTTCTCTGCAAGTATTTGAATATATCTATTTAAAAGCGAAAATTTTAACTCAAATATTTGCTTCTGGGTGGTCCCCGGAACAACACATTTTGAGATGGGGGTCCGCGGCCAAATACTTGTAATTTTTGGGGGTCCTTGACGTGAAAAGGTTTGAGAACAACATGATTTAGAAGAAGGATTTAGAAGTCGGGTCAAAGATCGGGTCAAAGATGTTCAAAGACTTGCACACATTTTCACGGTTTTTCAAAAATAGCAGATCTACAAGCTCGCAGCGCGGCACTCGGTGCCGCGCTGTGAGCTTGTATATCTGCTATTTTTCAATAGTTAAAGCATAAAATAATGGTTAAAGTGGTTCAAATCTAACGCGACTCGGGCGCGTTCCAGGTATTTGAGAGTTAAGTAAAACATTCAATTACTTTTCCCACCACTGTCCTTGAGCAAGACACATTGACACCTACTTAACTGCTCCCGCCAAGCAGGTTGGTGCCTTGCACCGTTGCACGGCTGCCATTGCCACCGCGTGTGTGCATGTTTGTGTCAGTGAGCTAACATTCATTAGGGGGCACGGTGGCGCAGTGGTTAGCGCTTCGCCTCACAGCTAGAAGGTTCGATTCCTGCCGGGGGATGCTGTGGCACTGGGGGCGTGTTCCTCCCTCCGCGTCATCAGCGCCCACACGGCGGGGTTGGCGATAGGGCCTTTCTGTGTGGAGTTAGCATGAGGGTATCAACCCTAGGAGACACAGGGAGCTGTGTCTCCTAGGGTTGATACCCTCACAAAAACATGCAGTAATCCTGGTCTAAATAATGCCTCCCCCTGGCCAGCCGGGGGCGCCTGATGGAGGGGAAAGGAACTGGTTGGAATAACGTGTTCCTTCCACGCACTACGTCCAAACCAGGGAAATCCCCACTGTCACGTGAAAAGACGCAACTTGGACTCCTCATGCGTAGAAGGAAGCATGAGGTCAGTCCGTTGTCTCCCCAGGCGCGACAGAGGGAGAGCAGAGCCCAGGATTACATAGGCCATTGGCACTAGGTGAAAATGGGTTACAAAATCGTGGGATAAAAATGATGTAGAAAAAAAGAAATGAGCTAACATTCATCTGTTCCTGTTTCCCCCTTCCTCACCAGGCTCTTGGAAACGAGAAACTTAGAGGGCAACGGTATCGACTTCCAGACGGGACCCTGATGGTCCCGGGCTCCAAACCCAACCTCTCAGGTGCACTCGCGAGGCACAGGGGGTTGCGGCAACAAGAGCTCTATAAGCTCAAAGATGGTTCAACCTTAACTGGCGTACCCAAACTCAGACCTCCCATGCTCTGGGAGGCCATGGATCAACACGACATGGGTCAGGTTGATTTCAGGTAGGCAGTTGTTAATGGAAACGCCGCAAATCCTATAATTCACTTCCATGCATTCCATAAGCATTTCACCTCACACACACCTTTTATGTTGACATCCTTTTTTGGAGTTTCCCCATGTGTACTGTATTATACACATCACACTTACAATATTGATTGCAATTACAATGTTAAAAGTTTATTTTATTTTATTTGTTAAATCTTACATATTAATAAACATATATTATACAGGGCACTGCGTCAGGCATCTAGAACTAGAGGCAAGCACATTGACTTTATGGGAGCCACCCCAGGGCAGGAGGGGCAAGTAAGGCACCACCTACGTAGAATCTAAATGCACTGAGGCGCGACAGCTTAGCTAACAACACTGTAGAGCTCAATACCCTGATGCTACTGTAGATCGGAGAGTGTGGAGGAGATCCAGGAGTCCCGAGTTGGTGTTGGCTAGACCAGGGGTTTTCAAAGTGGGTGACGGGGCACCCTGGGGTGCCGTGACAGCAGTCCAGGGGTGCCGCGAGATCATTTGATAATATTTGGAATTTATTTGGACACTTGAAAAAATATTATTTAGTGTAATTTTAAACTTGAAGTACAAGTTATTTTCAGTCAGTTCAAACCAAAATGGCTATTATCTCAACGTTTTCCTCGCAACATAATCACTAAAAGTTTAGTTTAGTACATTTTATAGATGATAAATACAAAACGAACGGTTTTGGACATTTTTCGACGATATGCTATAAATATAAGGTGCTGGGAGTGATAATTATAATGTAGGGGTGCCTCGGATTAAAACAATATATTTATGGGGTGCCCTGAGCCAAAAGAGTTTGGGAACCACTGGGCTAGACCACACTCTTGCATCGCATATTATTAAAATTACAATATAGTAAGATTATTTGGTTTTGCTTCCAGAACATTGTAGCAGCAACGCAACAATATACATTAAAACAATATACATTACCTGTAATTAAGAATAGCATATTAAGAAAAGCATACTCACATATTAATCATACAGCACACTTTGAGGAGCTTGAAAGTGCTGTGTGCATGGTTCCTTCTAAATATTATATCCATGTATGTATGGGCACACTGTCCAGTGTATGCATGAGATTGAGATTGGCACATTTCACCCATTTTCTTTTTCATCTCACTCACGTCACTTTGTCTGCTGACCTCACTCGGCAACGAAATAAGCAGAAAATAAACAAAAGTTTAAATAAAACAATTCACAGGAGGCAATAGGGAACAACGGTATATACTTTATGTGCTGAAACCTTGTCTAAAATATTAACTTTTCAGTAAATGAAAAAACTAAACAAAACAACAAGGTTGTTACTGTATGGTGACTTCATACATTGTCAGATACTTGAAGGTGCCCTTATATTGTCATCGCTTTACCCAAATACAGCTCAAGTGGAGATCCGTGTGACTTGATCATTCTAATCAATGATGGAAAAAAAAAACTATCTCCAAAGATGGAGTTAGGTGATTTGACAGACAGTTTGAGGATCCAATGGAGTTAAGCCGGCCATACATTACACGATAATCGGCCCGACTGAATCGGGTAGAATTAAACACTACAGGATCATCTTTTCAGATTATCTGACCAGATAATCTAAACAGGCTCACACTAGCCGTTTTGAACATTCGGGCGCTCCGCATGCTACAGGATTCTATCCCGATTGAGTCGGGCTCGAACACAGCAATAATAAATAATATAATTGATACAAAATGCCACGGGGCTGTTCTGAGTGCTGTGCTTTGCAACACGCACGCACACGCACATACAAACACATACATTATCCACTCACTCAACACACAACACCGCCCCACGCAACGAAAAAAAAAAAGCTTCAATATGGAATTGTGTCCTATTTTGATGATAATATGAGTTCACTTTGACACGTTTCATGTCCATCCAACTCTGACATCCCCTCTCTCTCCTGCGTTATAGTCAAGTGCTGCTCCTTCTCACGGTGCCTGATTTATGATTAGTCGTATGACGGTGTAGCGCACACAGAACATATAGATCTCCAAGACCAACCTGTGTAACCTCCATGCCACGTTGTAGGCTTGTAGATCAGGGGAGAGCCCCCGTAGATCAGGATGGGAAGCTATTGAATATTTTCGCTTTCAGTGTTGCACTTTGTAGACGGTCCCTAACCGCTCGCCTAACATTCAGCTGCGCATAGAGACGCATGTAATCTGTTAAACACGGAGGTTGGTCTGTTAAACTCGGAGGTTGTTTTTTTGGGATGAAAATCGAGTTGTAGTTGTTTCTCTAGCTAACCAGGATAAGAATGAGACGGTTTTTGTGGTTTTGTAATGTTTCGTTCCTGAGCTATTGAGCCTGGAAGCGCTAATCTGTGAATCTCTTGCTATCTTTACTTCAGTGTGTACTGATGTGATGCACAGCCTGTGACTGACTGCAGACAGTGGCTGGTAGCGTTATTTCTTCTGTTTTTTTTATCTGGATCGCGTTACCGTTGAGTTTTAATTTAAATCCCAATCATTCATGATACAACCTAACGGACGGACGGACGCTATGAAAAGTGTGTCTGTGTGTGCGCACGTGTGTGTGTGTGTGAGTGAGTGAGAGGCAGAGGGAGAGGTGGAGAGAAAAAAAAGAGATAGATCTGTCACTCAGATATGTATGCTCAGAGACTTGCGTCTATCAGCGGCTGCTGTACCTATTTTCTCTCAGTCCCCTGCTGCTGTTCCAGTCTTCCAGACCAGTACTGATCCAGGAAAATATCAAACATTTTTGAAAAGAGTCGGCTGGCCCCGACCGTCCTCTGAGCCACTCGGTTGGGCTCCGAGTGGATCTGTGAGACCTCACGCTAGACGACATTCATGCCCGATAGTCGGGTCCGTTTCAGTCGGAGGCAGCCCGATTGTCGGGGGGGTAATTAAATAGCCCGATTATCGGGTAGTGTAGGGCCAGCTTTAGGAAGTTTAAGCGCTTTTTAATACTTTTCATTGGTTCAATATTTGTAAAGCCCACAAGGGTGTTCAATTGCACTGATTAAAAAAAGTGGAGATAGTTGGTTTCTTCCTGACAGCGACGATATATAAATGTGCACGATTAATGTGCAGTGTCAGGTGCCTCTGTGTGTGTGTGTGTGTGTGTGTGTGTGTGTGTGTGTGTGTGTGTGTGTGTGTGTGTGTGTGTGTGTGTGTGTGTGTGTGTGTGTGTGTGTGTGTGTGTGTGTGTGTGTGTGTGTGTGTGTGTGTGTGTGTGTGTGTGTGTGTGTTTAGTAAACAGACAGGCAATAGGCCTATCGTTCATAACCTGATTGGCTGTGGGAATTAACTTTTCCGGAGCTTAATCCTCTTTGGTGTTGTCGTTTAAAAGCCTGATTGCCTGGGGAGGAAGTAGCTGTTACAGAGCCTAGGTCTAGTGGATGCAGAACCACATGCCATAAGGTAGCATGTAATCTATCTCTCAAGGACAGATTCTGAAAAGGAACAAAACAGAGATGGCGCTGTTTTTCCCCTTTTCTTTGACGATGGGTTCCCAAATAGCAGATCTACAAGCTTACAGCGCATCACAAGTTCTTTATATTGAAGTTATTTGTCATAAAGATTTTCATTACGAAGCTCAAAAGGCAAATAGAAACAACATTTTGATTCATATGTTCCAATGCTCATTGCCCAAAACACAATTAAATCGTTAATTCCATTGAATTGCATGATTAATTAAAGATTAATCGTCAACTTAAAGTTAATTTTAGTGACAGCCCTATCTTACAGGCTAATCAATACTTTGTAATCCTAGATATTCTTTGTAAAAAAAAAAAAAAAAAAAAAAACATTTCCTCTCTTGACAGACGACTGGCTGATGAGTCCTACATGACCGGGAGGTTCCGCCTGCCCAAACTGGGCGACGCCATCCAGAACCAGCAGCTCCGCTACGCCTCCTACAGGGTGCCTACGGCACTGCAGGGCGTGGACTCGCAGTACGCGGTGATACAGCCGTACGGGCCGCGCACGGGCCACTGGGCCAGGGGCGCCCGCGGCGGCGGGGAGTACGGGGACGACGTGTGGGCCGCGGAGCGTGTCCTCCCCCACGGGACGGTCCAGAACCTCCAGAAGTGGTCCATGCGAGACGAGCCTCCTCCAGGCTTCGCCCCGCCACCCCCCGGCATGGAGGCGCGGCTCGAGGAGCCCGTGTGGCACCCCAACAGAGAGAGGGTGACCGCAGGGACCTGGTATGATAAGGTGAGCTACAACTCCGTGTTTCTCAAACTTTCACATTTCAAAGTCTTCCCTTAACCCATTTAGGCCTAGAATTATTGAATGCTTTAACCAGTGAAAAATAGCAGATATACAAGCTGCGAGCTTGTAGATCTGCTTTTTTTTTAAAAGGTCGTGAAAATGTGTGCAAATCTTTGAATATATATATTTTCAAAGCGAACATTTGTAACTCAAATTTTGCTTCTGGGGGGTCCCTGGAACTAAATATTTTGAGATGCGGGTCCGTGGCCAAATACATATAATTTTGGGGGTCCTTCACATGAAAAGGTTTGAGAACCACTGACATAGTAGTCTCTCAAGAACAGACTAACTGAGCTCCAGTTAAGTGAAAAGGACCTTTTCTTTGAAGCCAGATTGCTCACATAGAAACATAGGTTTTTCAATAAACCTTAGAAGGATTCAAAAGACACTTATAGAATCGGGTCAAAATTCTAATTTTCACAATTTAAAAAAAATAGCAGATCTACAAGCTCGCAGCGCGGCACTCGGTGCCGCGCTGTGAAAGTTAAAGCATAAAATAATGATACACAATAATGTGTACCCGTTCTAAATGGGTTTTAACACTGACAGTGTACAATTGGAACCAAATGAACCCGTTTAGACCCCCCTAAAGGAACCCACTTTGAGAACCACTGCTGCTAACACACTGCTGCTCCTAACGCATGAATCCTTTCATAATGAATGAATAAAACGTCACAAAAAAGACATTTAAAAAATGTCAAAACGATAAATAAAATAGTAAAAATAAGATTTACAACAATAGTTTTATGACTAAATTATTCAGCTTATGTGTGCTAGCTAGCAGAATCCACTCACTGCATGTTCTAAATTCTATTTAAAATGGTCCTTGCCAGGTTTGAACATATGTGCTCCGAATTATGTGCAGTTTGTGTTATGAAGTGTGCACAGTACAGTACATGAGGGATTGAATGTAGGAGTCTCAGAGGTAATGTTGGAGAACCCAGACATATCAGTGGTGTCAGTCATCTCCAAATTTGGGCACTGTTTAGTATCAGTGATGTCAGCATTCGTGTATATCGGACGGACAGACATTCAGTCGTTTATTAGTAGGAGATGAGTTTGGTGACTTTTATGTTTACATGGATGTGTGTGCGCTTGCGTGTCTTTCTGTCTGTCTGTGTGTGTGTGTGTGTGTGTGTGTGTGTGTGTGTGTGTGTGTGTGTGTGTGTGTGTGTGTGCGTGTGTGTGTGTACAGGTATACGCTATTAGGAGCATGACCACAATGGGTGTCAGGGTGAAGCGCTGGGCAGACGGAATGGAGGACATGACACAGCTGGAGTATGTACACACACACACACACGCACACGCACACGCGCACGCACGCACACACACACACACACACACACACACACACACACACACACACACACACACACATTTTAATTCTTTATTTGAGTCCACATTTTATAAAGTACATAACAAGGTTCATATGATCATCATGCATCACTATTTTCAGACAAGCAGGATATTTAGCATGCAGTTACTGAAGAAAACAAACAAAAAACAAAACATCACTTTGATGTGTACAAAAAAGCACCTCCTCCTCCAAATGCAGCGACTGCCTAATAATGGAGGAGACTGAGCAGTACTTAGCCAGCTGCTTTGCTCTGCACATTATCCTCAGGCCCCTGACCACTAGCCTATGGACATGGCCTAAGCTGCCAAATATAAAGACAACAAGCTGACAACTGTAACCCATCTGAGTAATGGCCTGTACTAGTGGCTGATACTTCAGCTGCTTAGTGAGGAAGGCTTCCTCCAGGCTAAAGTCAAAAGTACAGCCTACTTCCAGTAGGACAACTTCCCTGCGTTCCTCATCAATTCCTCATACTCTTACCATGGGGATTAACAAAATATATATATATATATTCCATTAATCATGAGCTTTTCTTTTTGTTTTAAACCATGGTGTCATTAATTACAGGGACCTGAATGAGACCTCTGTTCTGATGAACCTGAAGAAACGTTACGACCAAGAGCTCATATATGTACGTATGCTTCACAAGTCTCTTAAAAGTTCTTTATTTCACTTGTGGCTGTTGGCTATAATAACATGTTACGACCAAGAGCTGGAAACTATAAGACGTGGCCTGTATTCACGTAACGTTAAGGGACATAGTGTTATTTTGGGGAATCAGTCAATGACACACATCTTAGTGTGTCATTGAAGAATTCAAGCAGCTATACATACTATAATGCATATTAACCACTTAAACCCCCTCGACTTAGTTAGTAAACTGGACCTACTTTGCTGGAAGCTTTTTTTTTTCTTTCTGCACACCAAATCTCTTTGGCTCAGTAGCCGATCTACAAGCTCACTATTGAGCTTTCAGATCACACATTTTTGCTAATGTTCTCTCCAGAATATGGATGCTGGGCTTCAAGTGGTTAATGTAACATACAAAGTGATTTACATGAAGTATATTGTCTCTTTGTCATCTCAATGTTTTGATTCAAAACATTGATTCTTTTTCGTTTGCCAGTTGGCAACCCTAGTTGTTGTTGACGAGTGACGACAGTGTGAAACAACACAATGTGATCAGAACAGGCTACACTTTATTTATCCACGTGTTTATCTTAATGATTCTCTGGTGTCTCCTCTGGTTCTCTCCTGCCAACCCAGACGTACATAGGCAAGATCCTGGTGTCTGTGAACCCCTACAAGATGTTCAACATCTATGGCACCGACATGGTGCTCAAGTACGAAGGCCATGGCCTCGCTGACAACCCTCCGTAAGTCTGCTAAATTCCTAAACTGTAAATTGTAATTGTACATTAATACCTCATAGTGATTGCATAGATACATGCCCATGCTCACCTAGAACAGTGGTTTTGAACCTGTTGTGTGTGTGGGGGGGACAAGACATTTCTAATTCCTAAAGCTATACTATAAAAACTGGTCAAATGGTCAAATAATATAATAAATAGCTGATTTACAAGCTCACAACGCCTCGCAACGCGATGTGGAACCGAGTCAAACTAAATGTAATGCCTCAACCCCCCACATTCCAAGTGCTTGTCAGGTTGGGGTGGAGGGGGGGGGGGGGGGTCCCCAGTTTGAATATGATTGTTTTGGGGGGTCGCGGCCTGAAAAGGTTGAGAACCACTGAACCCAGAACAACCTGGCTTACATAACGGTATAAACAGCGAAACACCTCTGATGGGGGTGACAGTGTTGTTTTTGACAGGAAATTTTGATTTGGTTTTAGTCATAGTCTTTTGAATAAAATGTCATTTAGTTTTAGTCATAATTTAGTCACCTGAAAAGTTGTAGTATTCTAATTTTAGTCGACTAAATATAAGATTTTAGGCGACTAAATCTACAGTTAATTTTGTCAACTAAAATGTATTTTGGCAGGCCTTGATGGCATCGTAATGACTGATTTTACACTTGGTTGCATGCTGAAAATAGCCGATCTGCTGCTCACAAGCAGCGCGACGCGTTGTGAGCTTGTAGATCTGCTATTTTCAGCACGCAACACCTGAGAGCAACCAAACATAAAATGACTCTCTTCAGCACTAGTCCCTCCCTAACGTTTTAGTCTAGTTTTTATTTTGTTGACGAAATTGTCAATATATTTAGTCTTAGTTTTAGTCATCACAGCTTAGTTTTTATTTCGTTTTTATTTCGTTTTCGTCAGCGAAAAAAAAAACGCAGTCGACAAACATTTTTCGTCATAGTTTTGGTCGACGAAGTCAACACTGTGGGGGTGACAGACAGCAGCTTGGACGGAGCTGCAGCTCTGCAGGTGTAAATACAGTCACTCTCGGGTGTTAGACAGAGGCTTCGCGTTACACTGTTGATGGCCGGTTGCCAAGGGAGAGTTTGGTTATTGATTGCACAAGCACATTACATCTAACAAAGTAACCAGAGAACCACCCCGGGCTCTCACGCACAAGCACACACACACTCACACACACACTCACACACTCACACACACACACACACACACACACACACTCATACACACACAGATGGACACACGCATGCATGCACACGCACACAGATTACAGATGAGTATGTGAAGCTTATTTTGGTTTAGTTTATTTTGTGGTAACATTAAGTTTAGATTCCATAGGTAAAATAATTACATTTCTGACCGAAAAGGTATGGCTCATTTTGCATATCCTTTTACAGAACAAAGGGGGGAAAAAGGAAAATGAAAACATTTGTGTGTGTGTGTGTGTGTGTGTGTGTGTGTGTGTGTGTGTGTGTGTGTGTGTGTGTGTGTGTGTGTGTGTGTGTGTGTGTGTGTGTGTGTGTGTGTGTGTGTGTGTGTGTGTGTGTGCGCGTGGGTGTGTGTGCGCGTGGGCGTGCGTGCGTGCGTGCGTGCGTGCGCACATGCGTGCATGCTTGCTTGCTTTTGTGTACCTGCATCATTTGTATTACGTACATTCACTAACATTGTTGTGTTTGTGTTCCAGTCATCTTTTTGCCATTGCTAACTTTGCATATACCACCATGATGGATGCCAAAAGGAACCAGTGTATAGTTATCAGGTGAGCTCATACACAGATAACAACATGTTATTTATTGATGGTCTATGACAGGGTTCCCCAATAGGTGGCCCGCGGGCCATTTGCGGCCCGTGGGGGGCTACTGTCTGGCCCCCACCAACCCCAGTAATAATGGTGGTATAAGAGCAGCAACAACACTAGTATATCGTCGTTGTCGGGTGGAAATCTCGTATCTCAAAATGTGTACGTTCTTTCACAAAGTAAAGCCCTGCATCATCATATGAGGCCGTCGCACAAAAGTTGTGAAAACAGCAGATCTACAAGCACACAACGCCTCGCACCAAGAGGCGTTGTGTGCTTGTAGATCGGCTGTTCACTAGTTTAAATCGTTTTTAATATGATAAATGCAAAACGAACGGTTTTGGACATACAAGATTTTCTCCCGACAACGACGATATCTGACCTGTCACTGGAGTAGCGGGAACGCCACCGTCGCCCCCTGCAATGTTGTGGCCCTCGGCTTGGTACCCTAGACATAATTCGGCCCTTGGGGAAAACTAAACGGGGAACCATGGTCTATGATGTTTCACAGGGTCCAGTGCAGACCTAGCCTGGAATCAGACGAATCCACCAGTGCAATCTTCTTTTTGCCCATGGCGGGTTTCACCCTTTGTTAGCCTTCTGGTTGGTCCCTGACTGACCAACCAGCAGGCTCTATTTACCTTGTCCCACCCTGGTTCCACCTTTTTTTTGTTGAATTTGCTAAAACATAATCTTTGGACAAATAAAAACATTTAAAAACATGCTGAGTCACTATATTGCTACTGAGCAGCTCCATTTGACTGAAACCAAGTTTGAAATTAGAATTGAACACACAGAATAACAATACGAAGCAACTGAATTACAATGGTAGTGGATGGAGTGTCCACCGAGTGTCCCACCAAGACACAGCAACCAATGTGTGTGAAGAGGGGCGGGACAACGGGCGAGACTTGATAAAGGGTGAATTGTAAATCCATTTGGTCACCCCAAAGAGTTGGGTGACCAATCACGGGCCAGCATTGGTCTGGTCTAACAAATTGTGTCCAAAGCCATTCTTTTTAACCCGCCCCCTGGAAAGAAAACCTTCAATATTGAAGTACCAGACCACCACTGACTGTTGTTGTGGTTTTATTCCAGTGGAGAGAGCGGTTCAGGGAAAACTGAAGCGACAAAACTCATCCTGCGTTACCTGACAGCCATACATCACAAACGCAATGTCACACAACAGGTACTGTATGCACGCAAACAGACACATTTCAATCAATCAATCAATCAATCAATCAATCAACTTTGTCGTCAAAACACAACAGAGGTAAAAGTGAGGTGACATGCTTGTCTATGCAGCTTTTCACGTTTGCAGTATTGCAGTCGCTGTATTGCTCTGTTGTGACGAAAATGAGAGCTGAGCCAAAAGGCAAAGCTCTCTTTCTACAGAGCAATTTTCGTTCCTACTCTCACCTACAGTATGGTCATGAAGTGTGGGTTCAAGCAAACAAAATGATTTTCTTCAGACGGGTGGCTGGCATCTCCCTTAGAGATTTCGTGAAAGGTCCAGTCCCCGGAAGAGACTTGGAGTAGAACCGCTGCTCCATGCTTGGAAAGAGCCAGCTTAAGTGGTTCCGGCATCTAGTAAGGATGCCTCCCGAGTATCTCCCTAGGAAGGTCCTCTATGCCAGGGGTTTTCAAAGTGGGTGACGGGGCACCCTGGGGTGCCGTGACAGCAGTCCAGGGGTGCCGCAAGATAATTTGATAATATTTGGAATTTATTTGGACTCTTGAAAAAATATTTAGTATCATTTTAAACTAAACAGTCAGTTCTAACCAAAATGGCTATTATCTCAATGTTTTCCTCGCAACATAATCACTAAAGTATCGTCACTGTCGGGCAGAAACCTCGTATCTCCAAGTTTCAAATGTGTACGTCTTTTGGTAAAGCAAGGCCCTGCTTCATCATACAAGACTGTCGCACAAAACTAGTGAAAACAGCCGATCTACAAGCACACATGTGTGCTTGTAGATCTGCTGTTTTCACTAGTTAAGTATTTTAAAGATGATGAATACAAAACGAACGGTTTAGACATACAAGGTTTCCACACAACAACGACGATATGCTATAAATATAAGGTGCTGGGAGTGAAAATTATAATGTTAGGGGTGCCTCGGATTAAAAAAATATTTATGGGGTGCCCTGAGACAAAAAAGTTTGGGAATGCCTGCTCTATGCACATCCCACTGGGAGGAGACCCTGAGAGGATAATGTTGCCCAGGAGAGGGAACACTGGAAATCTCTCTTAGAACTGTTACCTATGATCATGAATCACCAGATCCTGGAAGGCTTGATTCTAGGCTTAAAATAATTGATATAAATATTTGAACGATGGAACCATAAAATGGCTCAGTGACTGCTATGCCCTTACTGTGTATGCAAATCAGTTAAGCACAGGCGACAGACTTTGTCGGTTTTGTTCAGCAGCCGGACAGTTTGCTGAATAAAATTCCACTTTGATGAATTCAGTTCATTGTAACCCCCGTTCTCCCTCTCTTTCTCTTTCTCCTCATGCGGCGCTTGCTGCTGTCCTCTTCAGATAGAGGTAAGGATGTCTGTCTTTTTTTTTTTTAAACAATATGTTTATTCTTTTTTTTTTTTTTTACAGACATACAAAACAACATATACAGGACAATAATAGGTTACATACAGACAAAACAAGCAAAAGAAAACATACAAAAAGAACAACCAAAAAACCTGACACTAACACGACACATAAGAGTATCAAATAATTCTGATCCAAAGAGCACATATACCATTTACACTATTTACACTATTTACACCCTGAGTCCTATGCCATAAGGCCGGACAAGTGACTGCAGAGAAAATGCAGCTACCCCACACCTGGTTCCTCCATCAAATAAGATGTCATTGCCCTTGACATACTGGATAAAATCCCCCCATATTTTCTCAAATAGCTCTTGTTTGTTTTTGAGAGTGTATGTGATTTCTTTCTAATGGAAGGCACAAAGACAGTTCCTTAAACCACTGAGCGATGCTAGGTTTCCCTGTCTTTTTCCATGAAAGGGCGATAACCCTTTTGGCTTGTAGGAACCCAAGATCCAGAAATGTTATCTCGTTGTTTTTTTTATCCTATGGCCGATCGGGTAGGATGTCTGTCTTTTAAGTCGTCAAGAGTCATAGTCGTCTCTAGGGGTGTAACGATATAGTAACTGATTTGCAATGATCTACTATATCGATATGCAAAAGCATACATCTCACCGTTTTGGCTTTGTATCGTATCTGTATTGTTTTACAATGCAGATAATCGGTATTGAATCGTTTTGCAGTGCAAATAATTGATTGTATGGAAACTATATTATGTTGAACTTGAAATATAATGTCCATTTATTTGCTAGAGAATCACGGTGTTTACTTATTTATATCCATAATAATCGATTTTTCCCCTTAAAAACGTGAACAATTGACACGTTCACACAGCTTTCATTTCTTTGCTAGTCACTATATCGATTTTAAATCATTGAATCGAATTGTATCGTATCGCAATGAATGAACCAATATCGTCCATGTATCGTACCGTCAACCATGTATCGTGCTGCGTATCGCATTGTTGTTAAAATGTGTCGTTACACCCCTAGTCGTCTCCCATGGCGAGTCTGCCTGTCATCATCACATCTGTTGTTGTCATGGTAATTAAAGAACGGGTACACATTATTGTGTATCATTATTTTATGCTTTAACTATTGAAAAATAGCAGATATACAAGTGCACCGAGTGCCACACTGCGAGCTTGTAGATCTGCTATTTTTGAAAAATCGTGAAAATTAGAATTTTGACCCGATAGAGGGTATGCGCATGCATAAAGTGAATGTCAAATTGAGTGGCAAATCGAGTGGCAAAGTGAGTGGCAAAGTCAGTTTAAAGGGGTATTTCGGTCAAAAACGACTTTCCTACCTTTCAAATGATGATTCGGGAAGCTTCTGGGTTGATCCAGGTGTTGTTTGACCCATAGCAGCATTTTGTTCCATTTTCGATTTTCTCCCCTGCACCCCACGGCTCCAAAACGGCACCTTTTGGGTCGTTCCGTAATCCGGTTATTATTCTCGCTCAAAATTCACTTTTCTCGCTCGGTATCAGTCCCTCATACTGTTGTTAGCATATCCGAGCTACACCAGCTCCTGGTCGCCGCCATGTTTGTTTACAAAAAGCTCAACTCTGAACTCAGGCCTACTAGAGAAACACTGGGAAATCCGATCACGCGATACAAAACGGGATTTCCCAGTGTTTCTCTAGTTGGCCTGAGTTCAGAGTTGAGCTTTTTGTAAACAAACATGGCGGCGACCAGGAGCTGGTGTAGCTCGGATATGCTAACAACAGTATGAGGGACTGAGATCGAGCGAGAAAAGTGAATTTTGAGCGAGAATAATAACCGGATTACGGAACGACCCAAAAGGTGCCGTTTTGGTGCAGGGGAGAAAATCGAAAATGGAACAAAATGCTGCTATGGGTCAAACAACACCTGGATCAACCCAGAAGCTTCCCGAATCATCATTTGAAAGGTAGGAAAGTCGTTTTTGACCGAAATACCCCTTTAACATTCTTTAACATCATTTAATGCTATCAGATAGGACTTTTCTGTTTGGATGTATGGGGCGTCAAGGCCAGAAAGTAGTTTTTTGCCACTCAGTAGGCGTTCCCGCATAACTTCCGGGTACGATGATGATGTCACGCGCATACCCTCTATTCTATAAGTGTCTTTTGAATCCTTCTAAGATTTTAAAAAAAACCTATGTTTCTATGTCAGCAATCTGGCCAGCCATCGTCAAAGAAAAGGTCCTTTTCACTTAAATGGAGCTCAGTTAGTCTGTTCTTGAGAGACTACTATGTCAGTGGTTCTCAAACCTTTTCATCAAGGACCCCCAAAATGATATGTATTTGGCCGCGGACCCCCATCTCAAAATATTTAGTTCCAGGGGACCCCCCCAGAAGCAAAATTTGAGTTGCAAACATTCACTTTGAAAATACATATATTCAAAGATTTGCACACATTTTCACGACTTTTTCCAAAAATAGCAGATCTACAAGCTCGCAGTGTGAGCTTGTATATCTGCTATTTTTCACTGGTTAAAGCATTCAATAATTCTAGGCCTAAATGGGTTAATAATACCTTTTCTCTCCCGGGGGTAATTGATCAGATCCTGGAGGCCACGCCCCTGTTGGAGTCCTTTGGGAATGCCAAAACGGTGCGCAACGATAACTCTTCACGCTTTGGCAAGTTCACACAGATCCACATGGAGGAGTAAGTACAGTACATCTAGTGGTGTCAAGTAAATAACTACATTTTGTTAGCCTGGATCCAGCCTGTTCGCTCCGTTCCACATTTTGTATTGTCTCTACAAAATGTGGAACGGAGCGAACAGGCTGGATCCAGGCTAACATTTTGTCACTGTCAGGCAGAAACCTTGTATCTCCAAGTTTCACATTTGTATGTTTTTTTTTTTTTTTTTTTTTGTAAAGCCTTGCTTCCTCACACAAGTCTGTCGCACAAAACTTCTTTGTGCTTGCAAGGTTTTGGACATACAAGGTTTCCACCCAAAGACTTACTTCCTATTCATTTTGAGGTACTTTTACTTTACTTGAGTATTTGATTCTTTGACACTTTTATATTACTACTCCATTACAGTACACCAGAGAGGCAATTAGTCAGCTATTGTCAGCTTTAGTTACTTTACAGATTTAGCCCTTTATAATCTGCTGTCATTTTTACAACGTTTACTACCTTTACTTTGGTATTGTGAGTATTTTCTGATGCCAAAGCTTTTGTGCTTTTCATGTAGGCCTTTTACTTTTAAAGGGCAAGTTCACCTCTGGGACAACCAGATCTTATTTTATTGTTGTTTGGGACAAGATCAACACAATCCTGAGTTATGTTTTTAGTTCAATCTGTGTTTTGAGATATGTTAGTATTTCAGCATGAATGATGATGCATTTTGCATCATATGATGCAGCATGATGACTCATATGATGCAAAATGCATCATCATTCATGCTGAAATACTAAAATATCTCAAAACGCAGATTGAACACAACAAATAACTCAGGATCGTGTTGGTGAACTTGCCCTTTAACAGAGTATTGCTGCTATTAATAAACATCTGAGTCCACCGATCACTCAGTCACGTCGACCTTAATTCAACTCAAATTAAATTCAATTCAAAAAGCTTTGTTTTGTCCCACTGGGGGCAATTAGTTCCTAGCAGCTTGTAAAACACATCAACCTACTGTACAAACAAACAAGTCCTGAAAGGAGCTAACATGGAATAATTATCTTAAATATTCTCAAGTAAAAATAAAATAATTCTCAAATAAAAAAAATAAGAAAACAAACCTCAAAGTCTTTAGAAACTATTTAGAAACCAAGACGGTTGCTTTCGCAAGTGGATAGAAACGGACTAAATTCAGCTGCAACATTTTGTGTAGGGAA
>NC_137812.1:24833134-24885634 GCF_963921795.1 Nannobrachium achirus | reverse complement strand
TCTCCCGGTCGCTCCTAGCCCGAGTTACAGCATTTTATGTGCGCTGCAGTGGCGGGGGTCCTCCACTAGGGGGCGCGACCACTTTTGCATCCGTTCTGGAGCACCAGAAGTCGGTGGTCCCCGGGAATTCCTTGTGAGCAAAATGAACACGGTACCAGGACCAGTTCCGATCCAACTGCCGTTCCAGGAAAGCTTTTTCTTTTTTCTTTATAAAATATCAACAGCTGCATACAACAAAACATAGCAAGCATTTCACACCTTCTTTCCTCTGAACTGCAGCACTGATGGTGGTTTATTTGGTAGCAATGTGTTGTTTGTGACTGACTGGTTTTACCCAACTGTTCAACAATATGGGAGAGAGAGGATTGTGAGCTGCGATCGTCGTCTTCTGTATTCAATTTGTTGCAATAAATGGTTAAATCTGCTTTGACGTGAGTGTTCCTGACTAAAATAGGCTTAATAAGCTAATATAAAGGATGTCTCACTCACTCTCTCGCTTGAGTTTGCGCAGATACTGTAGATAAATAGAGATGGAGTCCAGCTACAGCCATAATGAAGGGGCTTTAAGTAAGTGATTAAACGGAACGTCATATCTGTTATATTGTTAAAATAATACTACTATTGACACGGCTTGCATTTTACTCACCTCGGCTCGACGTGCCTTTTACAAGTAATTTACCACCTTGTTGGACAATATAAAACCTTTTTTTTCATCCTCTCTGTGTTAGATCGACTGCATCACGGTCACAACTTTTTCCTCTTCTCGCTCCGTCGCGCGTCTCACAGTCAGTCTCACCACAGGCAGCGAGGCTGCAGTCACTATTAGATGCCCAACCTTCCAATGAGAACTAAACAAGGCGGTTGCAGATCCGGTCCGTGTGTTTAATGTTGTGCAAATTACCAGGCCAGTAGGCGGGCTCTAGACTGGAATCTGAGCGCTGAGCAGTAAATAGAAACCGTTCTCCTCATTTGGTCGCCTGGTCGGTATTTGCGGGAGATTTATGGCCGCTCGTGGGTGTCAGGGAGCGGACACTAATTCCCTGGAGATTCCCGGAACTTCCGCGAGAGATGGGATGTCTGATAATTTGCAGAAAAACAGTGGGGGGTAATTTATTTTGGCAAGCTAAAAGACTTGTCTAGGTCCAGTTGCAAATTGTTGACAGGTGCTCCTTTATGGTGGTTTTGAAGGAGGGTGGGGGGTCACACTTTATGACGGCTGTTGGATGGACATTACACCAATCTGGGGGGGAATGAGATCTGTGGATGGTGTTGATGTGCACATGGGCGTTTCTCACTGTTCTGAAGCAGTTTGACAGGCACACGGTCCCTTGAGTCTCACATGCATGCACACGCGTTCCAAAGTTATTTTATGTTTGGTTGCTCTCAGGTGTTGCTTGCTGAAAATAGCAGATCTACAAGCTCGTCTATTTTCAGCATGCGACCAAGTGTAAAATCAGTCATTACGATGCCATCAAGGCCTGCCAAAATACATTTTAGTTGACCAAATCAACTGTAGATTTAGTCAACTAAAATCCCATAATATTTAGTCGACTAAAATTAGACTAAAACTAAAACTTTTCAGGAGACTAAATTATGACTAAAACTAAATGGGATTTTATTCAAAAGACTATGACTAAAACTAAATCGAAATTTGCTGTCAAAAACAACACTGGTGTGTGTGTGTGTGTGTGTGTGTGTGTGTGTGTGTGTGTGTGTGCGTGTGTGCGTGCGTGCGTGCGTGTGCGCGCGTGCGTGCGTGCGTGCGTGTGTGTGTGTGTGTGTGTGTGTGTGCGTGCGTGCGTGCGTGCTTGCAGGGAGGAGACTGCAACATCGAGGGGAAGGACGATGCAGAGGACTTCAGGCGTCTGCTGAACTCCATGGACATCCTGTTCTTCACCCCCACGGAGCAGATGTCCATCTACAGGCTGCTGTCCTCTGTGCTGCACCTGGGCAACGTCTACTTCCAACCACACACCAACGCAAGTGCATTTCTCTGTCCTTTATGGGGGTCTAAATCGACTCTTACTAGTCTGCAACTTTCACAAAATGGACCCATTAACCCATTTAGGCCTAGAATTAGAAGGATTCAAAAGACACTTATAGAATCGGGTCAAAATTCTACTGTTCAAGACTTTTCAAAAATAGCAGATCTACGAGCTCGCAGCGCGGCACTCGGTGCCGCGCTGTGAGCTTGTATATCTGCTATTTTTCAATAGTTAAAGCATAAAATAATGATACACAAAATGTGTACCCGTTCTAAATGGGTTAAGGCCTGTCCATACTTTGACCGAAACCGCCCTTTTCGGTCAAATGGCCCGGTACGACTATTCAATGACGTCACTCACGACTTCTGAAAAGCACATTAGACCGAATGACAGTTCGGAAATTTGCACGTCGGAAAGTCCAACTGACCGAACATTTCCTTCAATGTATGGACAGGCCCTTAGTCCATTTGGTTCCATTTTTACACTGTCAAAGTTAAGGGGAGACCTTCAAATTCTTGAGAACCACTGCCGGGACGTCCCAAACCCTCCCCAAAACTGTGGAACGAACTCCCTGTTGCAGTTAGAACTGCAGACTTGGGGGGGGGGGAGAACGGTGGCGCAGTCGGTAGCGCTGTCGCCTCACAGCTAGAAGGTCCTGGGTTCCATTCACGCTGGGGACGCTGTGGACGCTGGGGGCGTGTTCTCTCCTCCGCGTCATCAGTGCCCAAACCCCAAGTGGGGTTGGAAAAACGGCCTTTCTGTGTGGAGTTTGCATGTTCTCCCCGTGTCTCCTAGGGTAGGTACCCTCATAAAAACATGCAGTAATCCTGGTCTCTATATGCCCTCTACCCCCTGGCCAGCCGGGGCACCTGGTGGAGGGGAAAGGAACTGGTTGGAATAACGTGTTCCTGTCCAACCGGGGTCCAATCTCTCCCCTGTCAGGTGAAAAGAAGCGGCTTGGACTCCTCGTGCATAGAAGGAAGCATGAGGTCAGTCCGTTTCTCTCCCCACGTTGGCAGAGGGAGTGTAGCTCCCAGGATTACATTAGATAATTGGTACTGGATGAAAAATGGGTAGCAAAATCGTGGGATTAAAAACTTTTAAAAAGAGGGGGGAAAAAAGAACTGCAGACTCAGTCCCCAATCTTCTGCCGTAATCTGGAGACTCACCTCTTCAGACTCCACCTTAGCCTGTAGCCTTGACAACCTTGCAGGCTTATGCAAAGGTTAAAATGTAATTCAGGGAGCATTTCATCTAGATTCTAGAAAGATAACAGGTTTCTTTGTTTCTTGACCTGGCATCCTGAAGTGCAACCTTAGGTACAGGTGCCAACAATGGCACAGGGGAGGGTGGTCACTGGCACACTGGCAGAAGTGTTTCAAATATTTTGCACAATTTAATGTAGTCACCTAATTTACAGCATATTACATCCTGCACATAATTCTACATTCATTAAAACTCTGAACTGGCGAGGGCATCTGGCAGATTATTGCTGCATGAGTCTAATGATCGTTATAACGATCTACCAATCCAAATATGTCAGAATGTTTGATGGCGTGTCATTAAAAGTTATGTTGACATGGCACACTGACTATCTAGAAAATAAAAACAAGGCACTTCATTTCAAAAAGGTTGCCAACCACTGCTGTAGTGTGTATAGTTTCAATACACAGATTATACTGTTTAGACCACAAGGTTTCTACCCGACAACGATGATATGCTATAAATATATCATCGTTGTCGGGTAGAAACCTTGTATGTCCAAAACCGTTCGTTTTGTATTTATCATCTATAAAATGTACTAAACTAGTGAAAACAGCAGATCTACAAGCACACAACGCCTCGCATCGCAAGGCGCTGTGTGCTTGTAGATCGGCTGTTTTCACTAGTTTTGTGCGACAGTCTTGTATGATGAAGCAGGGCTTTGCTTTACCAAAAGACGTACACATTTGAAACTTGAAACTTGGAGATAGCCATTTTGGTTAGAACTGACTTTGTACGTCAAGTTTAAAATGATACTAAATATTTTTTCAAGTGTCCAAATAAATTCCAAATATTATCAAATGATCTCGCAGCACCCCTGGACTGCTGTCGCGGGACCCCAGGGTGCCCCGTCACCCACTTTGAAAACCCTTGGTTTAGACTGATGATAGCTTCTTGGTTTACCTATGATCCTAGATTACTATCTCTATGCAGTTGGTCCCCCCAGGAATCCGCAGAGAAAAATTCTTGATTCCGCGGAGAACAATCCTGATTCTGCGGAATTCTGTGGTGAACAATTCTTGATTCCGCGGACATTAAAAAACAACCTAAAATGACCAGTTATCAAGCGAAAAATGATATAGTTCTAATAATCAAGTAAAACCCTTCATGAAATAGCTACAATTAATTGTAATTAGTAGTTAGAATAATCAAATAATCATTTTTGAGAATAAAAATCTAATATTAAATCTATATATTTGTTTATTGTTATTGTTTTTAATAATTACTTTCTGTTGCAAAGACTATATTGTCATGCAAACCCTGCCCATAATAACCACATTTTAGAGGATAGCCTACCTTCTACCTAGTATGGGTGTAATATTTATTTATTCTCCTCTGCATTGTTATTGCCAGGACCATAGAGGCATAGAGAGGAACTATAGTTCAGGACACAGTTTCTGTCAGGAACGAATGTGGGACCGGACCAATACAGCGTCAGTGCAGCGTGATTACAGGTCCAACTGGGAAAGATGGATAACCACGCCCCGGACTCATTTTTGAAGCTTGTGATTGGCTGGACCGGACGTAGGGAGCGCTCCGTTGTAGTCACTTGGACCGCGCGAGGTGCACCAAAACCCAATTATCATGGCGTTTATCGTGCGCTTGCCCAGGCCTTACGGCCTGGGCATAAATATAACGATTGCATTCACCACGGCTTCGTAACTCGCGCGGCGCTCCGCCGGCCGCGCGGCCCTGGCCCGCTCTTCGCGGCCACTCGCGCCTGCGGCGCTCGGGGGCGAAGAGCAGGACCAAGGTCCGCTGGCCTTCGCGCCGCTTGCAATGTCGTGGACAATAACTGTGAAAACGAGCGCTCTATGCCGTTTCCATCCATCTTTCCCAGTTGGATCCGTAATCACGCGTCAGTGCAACTAGTAGGAGGGAAGCTAAGCTATTCCCCCAGGCTCTGTATGAGTTGGCCACTGGCCAGACCATGTACACATCGTTTTATAATAGTAGTAATGACTACTCCCGCCGCTTTGCTGCCACTCGCGACCGTTATTCCGCGGACGTCAGAAAAGTCCGCGAATGGCCGAGAATTCCGCGGGTGGTCGCGAATTCTGCGATAAATACCGCGATCGCGGAATCGCGGATTCCTGGGGGGACTCATGTTTACTTTGCTCTGGACTGAGATCATCTGCTAAAAGCCTACATGTTTTATTGTAAATTGTACACACACGCACGCACATACACACACATGCAGGGATGTTAGGGATGGGACGATTATGAACATTTCATATCACGATTATTGTGACCAAAGAAATCACGATTTACAATATTATCGCGTTAATCAAAATATCTCCAACATCCATTATCCTGGGGAGGAACATTTGCCAAAAAATAGCCGATCTACAAGCTCACAACGCGCGCTTGTAGATCGGCAATTTTTAGAGTGAAAAAAGACTGTATCAAGTACGTTTTACCAATAGAGGGTTAAGGTTTAAATGGTACCGGATATGCAGCTTGGCAAATAAAAGGTGAATTGATCCCAGTGCCTGACGGAGGACGATTTCAGGATAAATTAAATCTCCACGATATGATTATCGTGAGTGTTTTTTATCACGATAAACATTAAACATAAAGTGACAGTGCCAGAGCAACAGGAGCTTGTAGGCCTGACAGCGACTGTTGGGTACCATGATCGATGGCCGAGCTGTGGAAAGTCTGTTGGTTGGTTCATTCGATACCGCGGTGTCGCCTGCCTGGTGGTAGCGTGGCAGCATGAACAGATGTGGCCAGGGTGGTAAAGTGTCTTTGATTAGCCTTGGCTGAGTGGATCATCTGAACGCGTTTTGTTAACAAGTTGAGTTTTAGTGCTGTGCCGGTATAGTCTAGTACCTACTACTACACAGAGGGTTTTATAAGCGAGAACATTGGCTCCCATTAATGCATGCTAACTGTCCGGGTAATAGAAAGCCGTCCGTTTCTATTAGCTTGGATTCCTCATCCATGATTCTGAACTGTCCACAGCTCTCCTTTGAGATACAGATGGGGTAGACGGAAATGTCACCATAATATAATGAGCACCAATTACCGGTATATGAAGAAAAGTCGTCCTTGAACTCCGAGAGTGTAGAAATGGAAACAATTCATACGCTCACAGAGTTATACTTTTGCAAGGGACCATTTGGTTCCTAATTATCAATAATGTTGCTGGAGAGAGACCCCCTGGAACCCCCTCAAGGACCGCTGTACCCCCCAGCTGTAGTCCAACAAACGACATTGGCTCACCAAAGTTAAGTCATATTGTGTGAGAAGAGCCACGGCAATCGCATTGTCAGTACATCTATTTTGACGAGATGTAAATTGCCATGGGTGCAGTGTGTGGCAGCCAGGCAGCGTGGAACAAAGTCCCTCAACAATAACCTCTCAAATCATTTACTGACAGTGGAGGTGAGAGGTGGCAGCTATCCGGTCCTTCAGGCATGTTACCTTGGAGTGCTTGGGGACGCATAGGCGCAGTGATGGACAGCTTGAAGCCCACGGGAACGACTGACAGCCACGGCCAGGGAGAGGTTGAAAATATCAGAAAATAGGGGCTTTTAAGCCGTGACATCGTTTTGTAGGCAGAGGAGAATCTGCCCCCAGAGCATTTTCTGTCCCTCGCTATTTTCAACAGATCCGAGACAAAAATAACGACTAAAGTATAATTCTAGCACTTTCCTTTCAACAACAAAGAGAGGAAAAATGTGTAAATAGTAAAAATAGTAAAAAGATTCACGGAAACTGGGGGGCAGAAATTCTCCTCTGCCTACAAAATGATGTCATACTTAACAGCCCCACTTGGCCATGGTTTTCTGGTGCCACTAAAAAAGCGGGCATTCATTTTTCCCATAGAGATGTATAAAAAAACGATTATTTTAAGCCAAGAATCAAGCCAGCCAGGATCCTGGTGAATCATAACACCTTTGATTCTGTGAAAAAAAGAAAAAAAAGAATAAAGAAAATCTCTAAACAAAGGGTATTTATTAAACGTACCGGTAGTATATAATCATTATTTATTTAATTTTCACTGAATCAAAGGTTTTATGGTCATGATTGACCAGGATCCTGGTCATTCCTGGATTGCTTGAAGAGTTGAGGCATAACATTGTGTATACTGTAACACGGTTCTATTGTGAATAACATATCTACATGCTTAGATCAGCTATTTTCACAATGTCTGCCTCTAATATTTGACAATTTGACCAATGTTTAATTTGTCATTTTAGAGGTATTAAAAAGTCCTTAAACTTTCACTTTAGAAATGTGCAGATACCCTCTATACACTTAAGCTTCATGTTGGTTTGTTTACTGTTGAGAGAGAAAACAATGTCACACGTTAAGTTAATCATCTGGGGACCCCCCCCCCCCCAAAAATAGTTTGGGGACCCTCCCTGGGGTTCCCGACCCACAGGTTGAAAACCACTGCTCTAGCGGATGTGGCCCAGGATGTCGTCAGGGCACACACAAACGCATGTGTGTGCGTGCACTGATGAAGAGAAATGGCACATTATTAGATTGCTTAGCATCGATCAATTTGTTTTGCTAAAACTTGACAGCGGAGAACTATAATTGCTATCTGCTTAGATAATCCCGGCATGGTGGCAGGCCACAGCTGCTGGGGAGGCTGAGTGAGCCTTTTGTTTTATGACGACGGGAGAGAAGGGAGCGCTAACGAGCTCAAAGGAGAGCAGGGGCGTCACACCGAATTCTGGGCCCTGGGTACAAGGATTCACTGCGGGCCCCCCATGAATGTTAACTATTGACAAATAGCAGCTATACAAGCTCAAAGCGCGGCACCGAGTGCCGCGCTGTGAGCTTGTAGATCTGCTATTTTTGAAAAATCGTGAAAATGAGTGCAAGAAACCTATGTTTCCATGTCAGTGGTGCCCAAACTTTTCCTTGTCAAGGACCCCCAAGATGATATGTATTTGGCCGCGGACCCCCATCTCAAAATATTTCGTTCCAGGGACCCCCCAGAAGCAAAATATTTAGTTACAAATGTTTGCTTAAAAATACATATGTTCAAAGATTTGCGCAAATTTTGGTGACTTTTCAAAAATAGCAGATCTACAAGCTCGCATAGCTAAAATTACTAGGGCCCCTCCACCTTGGGCCCTAGTAACTCAGTCCCACTCCCCCCCCCCCCCCCCCCTTGTGACGCCCATGGAGGAGAGATCAAACGTTTTATTGTTTTCCTTTAGCCAATTATGATCTGACCGCCAGGGAAGAGCAAGGGAGTCTATATCATATCTGTGTGCTTTGCTGGAGTAACACGTACTGTAACAGTGCTGTAAATAAATCTTTCTATTATCATTCAATGTTGCAGCTAAATGAAGGTATTATAATACAACACACAAATAGTCTATCTTTATTACATATTTATCTACTTTACTACTGTAATCATTCATTCATCCGACTATAATCATTATATTTGTATACACTACATCCTTTCATTTACTTGCGGCTGCAATAACATCATTTTGCAGTGGCGATTAATTGATTCTGAATACACATGAATTCTCTCACACCTACGCAGATACTTATACACACAAACTCTCCCTCACACACACTCACTCACACACATACGCGCACACACACACACACACACACACACACACACACACACACACACACACACACACACACACACACACACACACACACACACACACAAGTTTTGCACATACACTCAATTACTTTCACGGTTGAGTGACGCTATCAATGCTGATGGATGTTGGTAATGACGTGTGTGTGTGTGTGTGTGTGTGTGTGTGTGTGTGTGTGTGTGTGTGTGTGTGTGTGTGTGTGTGTGTGTGTGTGTGTGTGTGTGTGTGTGTGTGTGTGTGTGTGTGTGTGTGTGTGTGTGCAGGCTGAAGGGCAGGAGGTGGCTGCGGTAGTGAGTGCTCAGGAGCTCAGGGCGGTGGCTGAACTCCTGCAGGTGTCACCTGAGGGCTTGCAGAAGGCGGTCACCTTCAAAGTGACAGTGAGTACACATACACACACGCACGCACACACACACACACACACACACACACACACACACACACACACAATGACAAATGTGATGAAAAAAGCATAGTTTATTTACCACTTGACTTTTTCCCCCCTAATTGATGTAACTGAATGTGAATTAATGCAATTTAATATTGTTTTTTCAATCCATTTTGTAATATGTTTTTGTGTGGACCCCAGTGAGACGATAGCTAATTGCCGTGGCATCAGCTAATGGAGATACTTTTCAAATAAACGAATAAACACACACCAAGGTTAATTTAGCATTTTCATTAGTTTTACTAGTGGGTCTGCTAGTTTTGTTTCTTTATATGCTTCTTTTTTTAAGACGTCATGATTTGGCCTTTTTTTGCTCATTTTATTTACAAGTTTCAGTCTGAAAAGGAAGCCAGCCGACGCTTCTGTCCCCTCAAGCTTTAGGATTGATTGAATATATACAGTCCAGAGAGAGATGCGGTGTTGAGGCATACTTATGTTATTGCATTGCCTATTTATGATATGTATTTTAACTTTGACTGTTTTAGTTTAAAAAGAGTAATGCACTGTATTATTTTAAGACAGATGTGTTCTACCCACAGGATACTGTGAGAGAGAAGATCTACACACCACTGACAGTGGAGAGTGCTGTGGATGCCAGGTTAGTGAGTAGAGTGACTGAGTGACTGCCCAATAGGCTATATGCATATACGCCATTTGGTCGATGATACTAATGAAGGGTCTGTTCCATTCTGGTCAAACAGAGTCAGGGTGCTGCTATTGTGCATGTTGGCTCACTGGAAACACTCTGCTACACCAGTGGGTCTCAAAGTGTCCTTGAGTGGGTTCCAAATGTCCCCATAAAGGTGTGTAACTCTGAGAGTGTACAAATGGAAGCAAATGGACCTGCAAGGGTCCATTTGATTCCATTTGTTGATTCCATTTGCATAGAGTTATGGGGGTCCTTGAAATTAAAGAACCACTGTACAATGAATCAAACAGAGCCTTAATTAGTATCATCAGTAACACCTGTGAAGGAAGTCGGAAGAGGCCCGGAAGTAGAACAAAATGGCGTATGTGCATATATTCTATTCATTGGGTTCAATGAGCCCGATTCATCAACCTGGTAGTAAATATAGTGTAAATAAAGTGACCGGCTTATATTTCTCTTCATATCCCTGACAAAATAACATTGCTGAATCTGACCCTTAACTCTCAAATACCTGGAACGTGCCCGAGTCGCGTTAGATTTTAACCACTTTAACCATTATTGTATGCTTTAACCTTAGAAAAATAGCAGATATACAAGCTCACAGCGCGGCACCGAGTGCCGCGCTGCGAGCTTGTAGATCTGCTATTTTTGAAAAATCGTGAAAATGTGTGCAAGTCTATGAATATCTTTGACCCGATCTTTGACCCGACTTCTAAATCCTTCCTCTAAATCAGTGGTTCTCAAACTTTTTCATGTCAAGGACCCCCAAAATTACAGGAATTTAGCCACGGGCCCCCATCTCAAAATATGTTGTTCCAGGGACCCCCCAGAAGCAAATATTTGATTTACAAATGTTTGCTTTTAAATAGATATATTCAAAGACTTGCAAAGAAAAATCATGATTTTTTCAAAAATAGCAGATCTACAAGCTCGCAGCGCGGCACTCGGTGCCGCGCTGTGAGCTTGTATATCTGCTTTTTTTTTTTTTTCTTTTTTTTAGTTATAAATGCCGGTAAGATCAAAATAATTTGGCCGTAAAGTGCTTGATTGTTTTTGCCTCTCAGGGCACCACCGCCCTTTTTGTGTTGAAACAGGAACTCGGTATGGCTCCGCCCCTTTCTCAGTCCACTTCCTCCCCCTGTGTTTACTACTTCTAACGACAACAACAACACTACATGCTTAGGGCAGTGGTGCAGATTCTGAGATTCTTGAGAGATTAGTGCATACATGGGCAACAGGCGGCCCGGGGGCCACATGCAGCCCCCACCTTCACTTAATGCGGCCCTCAGGTTAATATCAGAATACTGATATTAACTTATATTATTGATTTCAGCTGTTACAATTCCAAAAATGCAAACCCACTTTAATGACTAGTAGTATTACATTTTTTTTTACGTCCAATGTATTTGTAATTAGGTTCATAAAGTTTACATAAGTATAACTAAATGCATGTGAAATTAAGCAAACATGTTAGATTTCAGGATTCCAATTCAAAATTAACAAAAGATAATTCAGGATTCCAACTCAAAAGTAGCAAAAAAAGCAGATCTACAAGCTCAAAACGCGTCGCAGCGCGACACGTTTTGAGCTTGTAGATCGGCTATTTTTGCTACTCTTACTGAAGATTAGAGGTGTTTGCTTGACAGTAACAATATGCAATGTGGCCCTCTGGCGTGAGTGTGTAAATATAGTGGCCCTTTCCATCATCGAAGTTGCCCACCCCATAGTGCCTACCTGCCTGCTTGCCAGTGTGTGTGCGTGTCTGTGTGTGCGTGTGTGTGTGTGTGTGTGTGTGTGTGTGTGAGTGAGTATGTGCGCGCACACGTGTGCATGAGTGAGTGAACATGTGGTCCTTTGACAGGGTGAGTATAGGCCACACATGAGGAGGCTTGAAGAAGCTTCTGTCAACCTAATTAAACGATACACTTCACCTCCTGTCGGCCACTGATAACCTTGTGTGATAAGAGTCCATTCATTCAACACACACCTGGCACCACTTCATTCATCATGTCCTTCTATCCCCCCTCACCCCTCCCCCTCCCATCAGTGGTATCTGCTATTGGTATCATATAAAATAGGGCTAAAGTGCTTAATGTCTATTTTGTAATATAATTTATGTCTGCAAAGTGACTAGTAACTAAAGTTTTCAAATAATTGTAGTGGAAAAAGTACTCTATTTGGATCTGAGATGTAGTGGTGTAGAAGTAAAAGTATTGGAAATTGGAAATACTCAAGCATCTGTGTCATTTTAGATTTAGGGTTGGCTTTCTATTTTTTTTGCGATTTTAGTATTTTGATTTCAGTGGGTGGGGGGCATGAGTACAAGTGGCTAAATATGTATTTTTAAACACAATAAGCCGGAAATGTACTATTTACACCAGCCCCCATAAGTCACATCTGCCCATGAAAGATTGCGGTGCATCTTGGGAATGGGCTCCACAATCAGAAGCCCCCAACCTGGGGGCATGCATGCAAATCAAAATAATTAAAATCACTAAAACGCTAGAAAGAAGTAAATGAAAACATTTTAACACTCATCTTTTCTTTTCTCTAATGACAATCTAAATTCTAAAATATGAACCCCTAAAAAAACAAAGTTGTCCTTTAAACCCTTGTCCTTGTGGTCGCAAGGTCGTTTCTGGTGAATGTCCCCCCCCCCCCCCCCCCCCCCCCCCCTGCCCCCCCGGAACAGGGGAAGGTGGAAGTAAATCCCACTGTAAGGCACTCTATCTCCCCAGTGACAGACGTTTTAGTTTGTTATTGTTTTTTTTTTTTTTTTGCTGGGGAGACCTGCGGCGTGTGAGGGGGGACAAAGGACGCGAGGGTTTTTCTGATGATGTCCGTCCCCTAGTTGCCATAGAAACCCCATCAGTTTTCGCTGCCGCCGCCGCCGCATCCGTAGAAACCATCACTTGTCTCCTGGTGTGTGTGTGTTTCCAGGGGCGTCACAAGGGGGGGGGGGGGGGGCTTGAAAAATAGCAGATATACAAGCTCACAGCGCGGCACTCGGTGTAGATCTGCTATTCTTGAAAAGTCGTGAAAATTTGTGCAAATCTTTGAATATATGTATTTTTTAAGCGAACATTTGTAACTCAAATTTTGCTTCCGGGGTAGTCCCTGGAACTAAATATTTTGAGATGGGGGTCCGTGGCCAAATACATATCATTTTGGGGGGTCCTTGACATGAAAAAGTTTGAGCATCACTGACATGGAAACATGGGTTTCTTGCACACATTTTCACATTTTTTTTTTCAAAAAATAGCAGATCTACAAGCTCGCAGCGCGGCACTCGGTGCCGCGCTGTGAGCTTGTATATCTGCTATTTTTCAATAGTTAACATTCATGGGGGGCCGGCCCACAGTGAATCCTCCTTGTACCCAGAGCCCTGAATTTGGTTGGTTGTGACGCCCCTGTGTGTGTGTTTCCATAGAGACGCCGTTGCCAAGATCCTGTACTCGCTGCTGTTCAGCTGGCTGACGGAGCGCATCAACGGCCGGGTCTACCCGCGCCACGAAGCACTCTACATCTCCATCCTGGACATATACGGCTTCGAGGTCACCGCCCCGACACGCACGCACGCACATGCATGCACGCATACTAGGGGTGTAACGATACATTTTAATAGCGATTCGATACATACCGGTATCACGATACATGGTTGACGATACGATACATGGATGATGGATGGCATATGATTCGATTCAATGATTTAAAATCGATATAGTAACTATTTAGCAAATAAATGTAATCTGTCTGAAAGGTGTGGATAGTGCAGGTTTTTACGGGAGACATGTATTATTATGGATATAAATAAGTAAACACAGTGATTATCTGCCAAATACATGGACATTGTATATTGACAAACCTGCACCTTGACATGAACCCAGAGATTACACACATTTATCGATAGACCAGTGTAGCTATATGGAAAAGTAATTAAACCTCTCCTTTAAAATTTTTCTTCTTAAAAATGCTAAATACAATGCACAAGTAGGTAGTATCAATACAATCGATTCTTTGCACTGCCGATTCGATCCGATACAAAATCGAACGATACGATTCGATTTTAGCTGTTTTCATTTCGATAGACTTCGATTTTTTAAGTTAAAAACGATATTTCGATACAGTTACTATATCGTTACACCCCTAACGCATACACTAGGGATGGGACGATAAGCGATATTATCGTTTATCGTGATAAAAAAACACTCAGGATAATTGTATCGCGGAGATTTAATTTATCGTGATATCGTCCTCCGTCATGCACTCATGGGATCAATTCACTTTTTATTTGCCGAGCTGCATACGTACCGCTTAAACCCTCTATAATTGGTAAAAGGTACTTATAATATACCGTTGTTTTGGGTTGAGGTTGGCACATTTCCTGGGGCGATCTGCCCAGATCATGCATGTCACACGTGTCTTCTTCTTCTTTTTTAGTTTTTTACTCTCAAAAAGTGCCTGCAATGTAGTACCTTTGAAACTACATTGCAGTGCACATCATGGGGTGATCACTGCTTGCCTCCTGTGAATTGTTTTATTTTTATTTTTGTTAATTTTATTTTTTATTTGACATGAGAAAACCTGAGTGAAATGTGCCAATGTCAACCAGAAACATCGGTACGTACTCGATACAGTCTTTTTCTCACTCTCTATCCAAAAATAGCTCACAACACACAGCTTGTAGATCTGCTATTTTTAGGCAACTGTTCCGTCCCAGGATAATGGATTTTAATTATCGCGATAATATTTTAAATCGCGATTTCTTTTGTCACAATAATCGTGACATTTTCATATCGTCCCATCCCTAGCACACACACACACACACACGCACACACACACACACACACACACACACACACACACGCATTCGCGCACACACCTGCTGTTCTGACTTGTTTAATTTAGGCCTAGGATTATTGACCGCTTTAACTATTGAAAAATAGCAGATATACAAGCTCACAGCGCGGCACCGAGTGCCGCGCTGCGAGCTTGCAGATCTGCTATTTTTGAAAAATCATGATTTTTCTTTGCAAGTTTGAATATATCTATTTAAAAGCGAACATTTATTTTGTAAACTCAAATATTTGCTTCTGGGTGGTCCCTGGAACAACATGTTTTGAGATGGGGGTCCGTGGCCAAATACCTGTAATTTTGAGGGTCCTTTTAGAAGTCGGGTCAAAGATCGGGTCAAAGATATTCATAGACTTGCACACATTTTCACGATTTTTCAAAAATAGCAGATCTACAAGCTCGCAGCGCGGCACTCGGTGCCGCGCTGTGAGCTTGTATATCTGCTATTTTTCCAAAGTTAAAGCATAAAACAATGGTTAAAGTGGTTCAAATCTAACGCGACTCGGGCGCGTTCCAGGTATTTGAGAGTTTAAAGTGATTTCATTTCAAGCTCCAGCAGTTTGATATACATTTAAAGCCACGCCCACCCCCATTTGATACTAAAAATATACTCAGGACCCTGTTGTATGACTAATCAAAGCGTTTTTTATTTTTTATTTATTTTTTTAGAAGCATTTGTTTAAATAGTGAAAATAGCCGATCTACTGTGCGACACTTTGTGAGCTTTCAGATTGCCGGTTTTCACCATTTTAAAATGTTTATCAAAATAGTAAAAAAAGAAAAGCCTAATAAGATAAGCGTCTTTGGATACTTAGAAAAGCGCTATATAAATCTGAGTTATTATTATTATTAAAGGGACTACACCATGAATTTACATTTTTCCAATTTTTATGTATTTTCTTGGTGTCCCACCAGCAACTTCTATCCTCACAAAGTCCTATTTCTGACCATTGTGTCTTTCTCAGTTTATGGGCAGATCTATGTTGGCATGTCTCAGAACGGTCCTGATTGTGAAAGGTCAGATTTGTGATGTCACAAGGCCTGAGAAGGAGGCAGGAGGAGCTGGGAGAGGGTTGGGGAGGGGTGGGCAGGCCTGCTGAGCAGGAGGTGGGGAGGAGTGTGGGGCCAAAACTGGCTCAATAGCGCAGTCCTCCCACTCAGGACAAGGTGGTACTGCAGCTGAAAATGCTCTGAAAGCCAGGAAGAAATGACAGGGGCTCTGTATTCAGGAGTGGTAATTTAGCCTCAAACCTTTTCAAAAACGTTTTTGGGACACAAACAGTGTTATATAAATTATTTTTAAATGCATGTAGGACCTTTAAGATTAGGCGACTCATAAAGGCATGAGACGCCATGAAAAATAGGGCCCTCTGTGTTTATTGAACTCTGAGAGGGTACAAATGGAACCAAATGGAAGGTCCAGGTACAGGTCCATTTTGGTTCCACCAAAATCGTTTATATCGCATCTGCATCTTCCAACCTGTAGAATAGTGACACTTTGGTTCCTAGTTCAAGGCAAGAAAAAACAAGTATTCTTTTGGTTCCGGTTCTGAACCGATTCATTCATTTTCAGTGGAAACACTGAACTGGTTAAACATTTGGCGGGGAAAAAAGAACGGAAGCGGTTCAACCCCACTGGAAAAGGGGTCTTAAAGTTGCTGACCAGTGCTTTTAACCCATTTAGGCCTAGAATGATTGAATGCTTTAACCAGTGAGAAATAGCAGATATACAAGCTCAAAAGTATATACAAAAGTTGTGAAAATGTGTGCAAATCTTTGAATATATGTATTTTCAAAGCAAACGTTTTTAACTAAAATTTTGCTTCTGGGTGGTCCCTGGAACTAAATATTTTGAGATGGGGGTCCGTGACCAAATACATATCATTTTGGGGGTCCTTCACATGAAAAGGTTTGAGAACCACTGACACAGTAGTCTCTCAAGAACAGACTAACTGAGCTCCATTTAAGTGAAAAGGACCTTTTCTTTGACGATGGCTGGCTGGCTAGATTGCTGACATAGAAACATAGGTTTTTCAAAAATTCTTAGAAGGATTCAAAAGACACTTATAGAATCGGGTCAAAATTCTAATTTTCATGATTATTCAAAAATAGCAGATCTACAAGCTCGCAGCGCGGCACTTGGTGCCGCGCTGTGAGCTTGTAGATCTGCTATTTTTCAATAGTTAAAGCATTAAATAATGATACACAATAATGTGTACCCGTTCTGAAGTGAACAGAATTCAAGGTTATATTATATTTGACTCAGAGAAAATTTGTATTGATACATGTATTCACTATTGTCACAATTTTTTTTTACATTTTGTAGATCGGCTATTTCAGAATAGCTGATCTACAAAACTGGTACAGTCAGACATTACGGCTTACACAAAAAGACATGTCATCTCCAAATACAAACACTATATGTATGACCCTTGTGGTCTCAATCTGTAGATAGATGTTTGTTCAGGGCAATTTTGAAAGAAAACCAGTGTTACAAATCAATAATAGATGGTATCAGGGCATTCCACATAAAGTGACTGTACTGTACTGTGTGTGTGTGTGTGTGTGTGTGTGTGTGTGTGTGTGTGTGTGTGTGTGTGTGTGTGTGTGTGCGCGCGTGCGTGCGTGTGTGTGTGTGTGTGTGTGTGTGTGTGTGTGTGCGCGCGTTGTGCAGGAGCTGCAGGTGAACAGCTTTGAGCAGCTGTGTATCAACTACGCCAACGAGACCCTGCAGTTCTTCTATCACAGGGTCATCTTCCAGGAGGAACAGGTCAGCACACACACACACACACACACACACACACACACACACACACACACACGTTTTCCATTACTATACTTTTGAGGACAGCAATATTTTAGGACGGAGACTTTCAGATTTTTATTTTTTTTTCTTAGAGTTATTTGCTATTTTCTTTTAACCCTATAAGAGATAATCCAAAAATAACACCACCGGCACGCAACTAAGCATAATTCAGGTACGAATCCAACCTATAAATCCTAAACCTTACCTATATGTCTAATCCTAATAATCCTAAACCCAGCCTGAATCTTTTTCTTTTGTAAGCCTTAACTCCCCGAATCGTTACTTTTAACAGTAAAACAACCATTTATCTTGTGAGGACCATGAAAATTGTCCTCACGATGTCTGTTCCTCCAGTTCTACTGTACTTGTGGTGGGGACAACTGGCCCTCTCAAGTATAGTAATAGTAGTAGGCCTACACTCACACACGCACGCACGCACACACGCACAGGATAAATGAAACCATGCAGTCCATCTACCACAATGTCACCTTCCAGGAACGGGTCAGAGCAAACATTGTAGACTGTAATTCAGTTAATTATAACTAGCACGCACGCGCGCACACACACACACACACACACACACACACACACACACACACACACACACACACACACACACACACACACACACACAGTGGCGTAGCTAGGGGTAGGAAAGTTAGACTGAGGTAAGGGGGCCCAAGGTGCCAGAGGCCCTCGAAAAGTCTGGATTAAAACTCTTTTTCCCCCAATAATAATAATTATTATTATGATGTTTATCATTTGTGTCTAAAAACTTAAAATTACTGCTGGAATAAAACCAATGAGCGATACAATTTAAATAATTGAGGGTCCCTATATTATATACTCACCCCTTACAAAGCTAAAATGGTTTCTCCTGCTTTCACGTTGTTTTGAGACCTATAGTAGCTTTGCGGTTTGTGCGTCCGCTTGCATCATGTTATGGTTGTGAAACTTAGGTGTGCTCTACAGGATAATTATGATCATCTGAAGTAAATGGAAAAGTCTTTTCATTGGCCCTGCAAACATAAGATCAACTCTCACGTTCTGTTCGCCCCACCCTCCCCCGGTCCTGACTGTAAAGCAGCTTCTTCAGCACACAACAGCATGCATTGAACAGAGACAGGGAGAGGGAGAAAAAAAAAAAAAAAAGACTGCAAACATAAGATCAACTTTCAGGTTCTGTTCGCTCCACCCTCCCCCGGCTTCTTCCACACACAACACGCATTGAACAGAGACAGGGAGAGAGAGAGAAAAAGACGTAATGTGACATAGAGCAGCATGTTTCATTACTGTAAACTGAGAGGAGAGCTTGACTGTTTACACTCAAGGAAGCAGCTGATGTCTGTGGGTAAGCATGCAACAGAAAATCTTCTCCCCTCTTCCTTCTTCCTTCTTTATCCAACACCATTAAGCAATAAGCATGGATAACGTTTTAAGCACAAACGCAAGTGTTTCGAACGAAACACCTGTTTGCTAAGTTCTGGAAGGAAGCACTCCCACTAGTGACATGATCAGTTGATCACAATCGCATCATGTTATGAATTTATGTAGGTTCCCAAATCAAAGTGAAAAATGGTTTGGTTTGTTGCAACAATGACTAGTTATCTAAAGTATGGTAATAGTGTCAAGTAGTGTGAGGATTAATGTCAGAGTGTTTGTGTTTGAGCGCCTCAGTGCGGCCGCTGCAGAGTTCATGTGCAACCTCTTCCAGAGAGATAGATGGAGACACTAGAAACTCTGCTGGAGAAACAAGACAAACTGCTGGATGTCCATAGTAATAACAATAATTGTATAATATCCCATCATCTATCTAGTAGTCATATGATTATGTCATACAAAAATAACAATCTAGGCATCACAATATTTTTGTTTCAGTCAGTCACAGTAGGCTATTATTGTTTTGTGAACTCCCAAAATGTTCACAGGATCTTGCTGTAGATTAAACACACTGACTGACTTTGCTGTTAAAACAATGTATGTGCATACACACAGACACAGTACACACAAGAATGTCCTGTTATGCCATTCTCATATAGCCTTATATGATCTAGCCTGTTATACAGTAGATGTATTCTCAGATCATTATATCCAACCCTTGTTTTCCATAGTTTAGCTAACTAGCCAAAGTTCTGATTGCATGCAGACTCATTTTTGCATGTAGGCTAATCATGTTCATACTTCACCCAATCTGAATAGTCCTATACTGCTTATTTTTTCTCCTATTCTACTTCCTATGTATAGCCTATATGCTTCACTCCTCATGTGCATTTGCTTGAGCACTGCTGCTATTGATTAGTGATTGTATATTCTGCACAACACCTGCACATATTTAAGCTGCTACTAAAAATACAATGGAGTGTTTTATTGTTATACTGTTTTATATTGGCTTGCATGGGAGGCTGGGCTCAAGTCAGAGTTCTGGTGTCTCATTCACTTGCTGGTGATGATGGTGGTCTGCACTTTTTATTTCATGGGACTGTTGTGGATTATACTGTATTAATAATACAGTAGCTGTATCTGAGTGTGCATGTAATGGATGATTATGTGTAGTGATCATGGTTAGATCAAGTAAAAATTCCTGGACTTTGTTTCAAGAGCTAGCATTGTCAAATTGTTACACCAGACACTACATGTTTGTTTATATCCTGCTTAGGCTACAAGAGTAAAACTAAAAGTAGACAAAAATGGTAAATGGTGTTACAATTTGACAAATAAGGTGAACATGATTGCTGAGGCGATCACGGCTACCGTATTATTGTGAGACATGTCATTCAAACATTAACAAAGTGTTCCCGGTTGGCCGGTTCTCCGCTTGCATGGCACAGATTTCTGGCCTAGGGGCCCAGAATTGCTAGTGACGCCCCTGCGTGACACACACACACACACACACACACACACACACACACACACACACACACACACGTTGACTCGTTTGTCAAAGTATTGGCCGCACATATTAAACTTAAAGATCCTCATCATTATGCACAATATGACTCGTTTTACAGTCATACTAATAGGATTGTAATTAGCAATGTGCTCATGTGTCCACCAATTTACCGTCACAGCTGATAAAGGTGGGGCTGATTTGAATAATTGCATGTGCTGCCGACACCTACTGTACCTCTCACCCACTGTACCTCTCACCTACTGTACCTCTCACCTACTGTACCTCTCACCTACTGTACCTCTCACCTACTGTACCTCTCACCGACAGGAGGAGTACATGAGGGAGCAGATCGAGTGGCAGCAGCAGGGGTTCACCCACAACCAGGCGTGTATGGACATCATCGCTGCAAAGCCTCATGGGATACTGCGCATTCTGGACGACCAGAGCGGCTTCCCTCAGGTACTGCACTGCACCACGTCCACACTAGGGCATTCACGAATAGTGATTTTTAGTATTTGAATTATTCAACCTCAAAGTAATAGTCGAATATTCGACAGGACTGGCCAAACTGTCAAATATTATCAAGTAAGCAAATTCACAATATTTATCTGCGGAACCGAGTCACATTAAATGTAATACCTACAATTCCAAGTGCTTGTCAGGGTGGGGGTCCCCAGTTCAAATATGTTTATTTTGCGGGTCACAGCCTAAAAAGGTTTGAGAACCCCTCGTATAGAGCATTAACAAATTCATCTACCAGGGGCATTGACAACTCATTCTTATGACTTCCCTTCTAGCCAAGCTTTATAAACTAGCCTATATATTTTTTAAAGAAAAAACAATAAAAAATAAAAATAAGCACATTTTCGACTTCGGAGAACAACGTCAAATAGTGACTTTGATATTCGAATATTCGAATATTTGGTGAATGCCCTAATGGCTACACAGCTGCAGCAATAAAAACAATAATGGATTACAGATTTAGATTTGCGCTTCCCCAGTTCCACTCCGCACTTGAAAAGCTATACCCCTTTCACCCGGTAGGAGTCGCTGACGAGGCCAATCTCCTGCTGTCCTCTCTTCCGTGAACACTGCTAATGGTGTTCTTTGATTTTGCACGCACGGAGCACTCCCGCCCACAACCTAGTCTAGAGACCTGTCTCCCCGCCTCTGGCAAAGATCCTTAATTAAGGAAGATATGCCATTACCATGCTTCATACAAAATGGTAAACAAATGGTCTCCCAAGTGGGTCCTCGTTGCCACGCTCCGTTGCCCCAGCCTGCCATGTTTTACCCTGCTGTGGTTTTGAACCTGAACTGCAAAACAAACTAGCAAATCAGCCTAGGATTTCATCCCCCTTCTACTGCAACATAGGGATGGGACGATACGCGATATTATCGTTTATCGTGATAAAAAACACTAAACGATAATCGCATCGTGGAGATTTAATTTATCGTGATATTGTCCTCCGTCATGCTCTGGGATCAATTCACCTTTTATTTGCCGAGCTGCATATCCGGTACCACTTAAATCCTCTATAATTGGTAAAAGGTACTTAATATACGTTCTTGATACAGTTTTTTTTTCACTCTCTATCAAATGTCTTTGCCAAAAAAAATAGCAAGCTCGCAACGCGTCGCATTGTTGTTGTTATTGTTGTTTGGTTGCCAGGCAACAGACCACACCTTCCTCCAGAAGTGCCACTATCACCATGGTGAAAACCCGCTGTACGTCAAGCCAAAGATGCCCCTCCCAGAGTTCACCATCAAACACTATGCCGGGAAAGTCACCTACCAGGTACATACATCCCCCTCCCTGTGTATTTCTTTGATTTGGATTTATTTATTATTTTGAAAAATCTTTTTTTATTAGTTTTTTAAGATCTATTTTGGGCCTTTCTGAGATAGACAGGAAACAGGGAGAGAGAGTTTGGGAGAGACGTGCAGTAAAGATCGTCGGGTACAGGACTACTGTCAGGCTACATTGGAGCCGAGGTGCCCGGACCACTAGTCCAGTGGTCCGGGCCAAGGGATTTCTTTTGGAAAATCTTTAGAATTTCTAATAGTGAAGGTTATGTATAAGAATAGAATAGAATATAATAGAATAGAATAGAACATCACTCATCATAATATCGTCTCTGTCGGGTGGAAACCTCATATGTCCAAAACTGTTGCTTTTCAAGATTCAAATTCATAAACAGTGAAAGTAGCAGATCTACAAGCTCAAAACGCGTCGCTTTGTGCCGCGCTTCAAACGTACAGATCCGCTTCTTTTGCTGCTTTTGGGTGACGCTGTACCATGATCAAGTAGGCAGTAGGGCATTCATTCACGAAATGTACGGGGGAAAAAAAAAACACAAAAAGTTAGAATATTGAGATAGGAGGTTTCTGCCCGACTGCAACGTTATGCTCCAATACTATTTACGCGACCACCGTTATAGAGCCTGGGCTCTTCTTTGTCAGGTCAAACTGTATGGGGCAAAAAAAATATATATATTCCACATGGTAGAATCCATCAGCCATCCTATAGGGGAGCAAATCCCCAGGATTTGAGCTAATCCGTCATAAGGCTGCTCCAGTGTGTAATGCAGGTCAGCCTGGTGACAGGCAGGTGTTCAGGCCTAAATGATTTCTGCCTGACAGTCACAGATACTGTGTCTCTCTATTGTCTGTCTGTCTGTCTGTCTGTCTGTCTGTCTGTCTGTCTGTCTGTCTGTCTGCCTGCCTGCCAGGGACGTGCTGGCCATTGGGAAAAGCGGGACAACTCCCGAACGGCTGGTTCATTCCCGGCCGGTCCAGTGTTTGTGTGTGTGTGTGTGTGTTTGTGTGTGCATTCCATTTTGGGGGCTGGGCGGCCAACAAAGTAAATTGTCACTGTCGGGCAGAAACCTTGTATCTTCAAGTTTCAAATTTGTAATTTTTTTTCGCAAAGCAAAGCCCTGCTTCATCATACAAGGCTGTTGCACAAAAGTAGTGAAAACAGCAGATCTACAAGCACACAACGCCTCGCGGTGAGAGGCGTTGTGTGCTTGTAGATCGGCTGTTTTCACTAGTTTAAATCATTTTTTAAATGATAAATACAAAACAAATGGTTTTGGACATACAAGGTTTCCACCCGACAACAACGAAATATAACTCATGTAATTGGCCCACTGGCTTGTCACTTGTCATGATCTGAAATGGCAATTCTTTGAGTAGCAGCAGCGCTATAGAGAGATCTCTCTCTCTCTCTATAGCGCGCAATGAGGGCCTCTCCAACTCTTTTTCCCGGGCTTAATCAGGGGCCCAGTACGTCCCTGCGTGCCTGCCTGCCCCGGCCAGTGGTATAAAGTAGCTAAGTGGATTTACTCAAGTACTTCACTTAAGTACAGTTTTGAGGTACTTTTACTTTACTGGAGTATTTCCAATTTTCAATACGTTTACTTCTACTCCACTGCATCTCAGAGGAAAAATATTATTGTACTCCATCCACTATATTTATTTGAACACTTTAGTTACTTGCTGATCTGTCCACAAGTCATGTGATTTGCTCTCAAACATTTTCAGTCAAGTCAAGGACCCCCCCAAATTGGCATTTGGCATTGAACATTGGAACATAATTAGGGTTGCCCGATCCCGATCACGTGATATGGCGATATGGCCGTTTTTATAAGATCGGAGATCGGGAAAAAAAAAATCTTTTTTTTTTTTTTTTTTTTTTTTTCAAAAAAATATTTTCTGGGAGTACTGAAAGTTACAGGTAAGGTGAATGCGATATGAAATGTAAGCTTACCATAATCACAGTAATCCTTAATAATTTTCAATCATATTCAAGGGCTTTTGGAGAAATGAGACAGACAGAGCACTGCAGAGGGAAGGTGATTGTGTCAGACTCTGTGTACAGCTGGCAGCTGATGCCAATAAGTAGTAATTGGCCCCTTGCTAATGGATCAAAGGAAGGCAATTATGTCTCTCTGCACTGTCAACTAGCTCAGTGGTTCTCAACCTGTGGGTCGGGACCCCCAGGGGGGTCCTCAAATTATTTTGGGGGGGTCCCCAGATGATTAACTTAACGTGCAACATTGTTTTCTCTCTCAACAGTAAACAAATCAACATAAAGTTTAAGTGTATAGAGGGTATCTGCACATTTCGAAAGTGAAAAATTAAGGACTTTTTAATACCTCTAAAATGACAAATTAAACATTGGCCAAATTGTCAAATATTAAAGCCAGAAATTGTGAAAATAGCCGATCTGCTATTTTCACAATAGAACCGTGTTATACAAAATATACTTCCTCAACTCTTCAGGGTCGGGGGTCCCCAGTTAAAATATGATTATTTTGGGGGTCACGGCCTGAAAAGGTTGAGAACCACTGAACTAGCTGCTACTGCATACTTTTAAAGCAGACTGGTTAATTGGTTCTTAACTTATTTTGTTTCAACTTTAAAAATGGCCAATGTTTTACCAGTTTTTATATAGTTTGTTGATTATTTTTGATGCTGTAATGGTCTATTTTATTTTATTTTTTGAGGTATTAAACAGGTTTTAAAAGTCCTTAAATCGTGACTTCACTGCCAAATTTCAAAGGCCACACCAAAGGTCCGCTGCACAATGATTGAGAAACACTGCACTAGTAGGCCTATATCACTATACACTACTCATAAGCTTTGTTTTTAATTTGTTGATTCAGTGCTGCACTAAGTGATAGAATGAATAGAATTTTTTTTTCTTAATGCCTTGCCAAAAGATCGGATCGGGAAAGATCGGGATCGAATCGGAAGCAATAATATTTGATCGGTATCGGATCGGGAGCAAAAAAACCCTGATCGGGGCATCCCTAAACATAATAATAGCTTTTAGGCTTTGTAAAAGCTCTTGTAGATCTGCTGTTTCCACTCATTTTTTGAAAACGGTTTGTTCCTCCAGGTGCAGAAGTTCTTGGATAAGAACTTTGACATGGTCCGACAAGACGTCCTGGACCTCTTCACCCAGAGCAAGTGCAAAGTGAGCACGCACACACACACACGCGCGCGCACGCAATCACGTATACGCACAGACACACACACACACACACGCACGCACGCACGCACGCGCGCGCGCACACATGCACAGAAACAGACACGTCGTACACCCAGGACAAGACTGTGGGCAAAGTCTGTCCAACACCACAGCCTGGACTTTAAACCGCCGCCGGATGGATGCATGGATGAACGGATGGATGGATGGATGGATGGATGGATGGATGGATGGATGGATGGATGCATGGATGAACGGATGGATGGATGGATGGATGGATGGATGGATGGATGGATGGATGGATGGATGCATGGATGGATTACGTCATCACACACAATGACATCTCAACCAATGTACTTGTCCTTTAAAAGTAAACCTCCAATAAACTAAATGTCATTCAATCAACTGTTCTGTCATCTAACAACTCGTCCTGTAAATTGGTTCCGCTGTTTCGCGGTGGTGCTGCTCTGTGAAATGTTTCACCGGACGATACATCTGAAAGGAGGACATAAGAGTTCCTACCATGCTGCTGTAACAGTCGGACACGAGCTGTACTCATTTGGAGGAAACAAAAACTACGAGAGCAACAGTGATCAGATGGAAGTCCACGTCTTCCACACAGTGTCTTTGCGTTGGAGGAAGTTGCCCCCAGTGACAAATGGAAGAGGGCAAAGTCCCATTGAGGTTCCCTCCGGGCGCTATGGCCACACAGCTGTGCTGGTAGAAGAAACTGTCTACATCTGGGGAGGGAAACAGTACTGCAATGTGCTTTATGCCTTTGATGTCGACACCCACAGCTGGTTCAAACCCAATATTTCTGGGAATATTCCAGGAGCAAGGAGGCTCCACTCAGCCTGTGTCCTGGAGAAGGTCATGTATGTGCATGGAGGATTCACCCACCTGACTGGACGCACTAATGACATGTACAAGTTGGACACCACCATAATGGTCTGGTCTTTAATTAACACCAGAGGAACTCCACCACATGCTTCATCAGGTCACTCTGCCACCTTCTTTAAAACAAAGATTTTTGTATTTGGGGGCTATGGGGGCTTCGGCAACTACGACAGCATCAGAGTGTTTGACACAGAGACCAACTGCTGGCTGAACGCACCTTCTGCACAGCTTCTCCCAAAAGGACGTTGTGGTCACTCAGCCTTTGCCTACAGTGGAGAGCTGTACATATTTGGTGGCTGGAACGGGAAGCAGTGCTTCAATGATCTGTGGAAATTCAGTCCAGAGACCTTTTCCTGGAAGCAGATTGAGTCCAAGGGGAAAGACCTTTGTAGGATGCGTGGGATGTGCTGTTGCATGGTGGGAGATCGTATTATCATCCATGGAGGAAACACAAGTAGCCACCTCAATTCTGGTGACCTGTACATTCTGGACTTAAATCCTAGCCTGAAGATGTTATGCAAGATATCAGTCACTCAGCACGGTCTGGAGCTGTCGGAACTCCCACATGACATCAGGTGGGAACTGGCAACCATGACTACCAACATCTAAAGCAAAAAAACGACGTAGCCCACCACACGCACACACACACACACGCACAAATACAAATACACAAACAAATAAGTAAATAACGTAAAATAAATACATACACAATACATGAATACATAAAAATGCAAGTGGCAACAGGGTCCTAGCATAGAAGATGGTTATGAGATGATGATGATGAAGTGGTAGATAAAGAAAAAGGTGATGACCTTTAGGAGAATATGCAGAAGAAGTAGACACATGCCTGGGTAGAATGTCCGCTTTTATGAAACAAGAGTGCCCTCAGGACTCTTGCTGGGGCCCTCTATGACTACGCCTGCACCTCCTGGTACTCCAACACCAAAAGGCCATTAGATTCAGATTCAATTCACTGTGGTTCTGTTCGCAGGTCATTTTGACCTGGGGGATATTTGGTTTCAAAAACAATACTAATACTGTACTGCAGGGTTCCCCAATAGGCGGCCCGCAGGCCATTTGCGGCCCACGGGGGGCTACTGTCTGGCCCCCACCAACTCCAGTAATAATGGTGGTATAAAAGCAGCAACAACACTAGTATATCGTCGTTGTCGGGTGGAAAACCAGTATCTCAAAATGTGTACGTTCTTTCGCAAAGTAAAGCTCTGCTTCATCAAACAAGGCCGTCGCACAAAAGTAGTGAAAAAAGCAGATTGGCTGTTTTCACTAGTTTAAATCATTTTTAAAATGATAAATGCAAAATGAACGGTTTTAGACATACAAGATTTTCACCCGACAACGGCGATATCTGAACTGTCACTGGAGTAGCGGGAACGCCACCGTCGCCCCCTGCAATGCTGTGGCCCTCGGCTTGGTACCCTAGACATGATTCGGCCCTTGGGGAAAACTAATTGAGGAACCTTGCTGTACTGTATACTAATACTTTATTGTAAGTTCTACACGCATCCTAGCGGTTCTCCTCTCGTTACCTGTGAGTTTCGGAACTCACTCCCTGCAAGGACACACTCCCCCCGATGGGATTCAGCACCTTATCGTGGAGGGGTTTGCGTGTCTCCATGACCCCTGGAGCTACGTCGGCAGGACTATTAAGGGGCATCAGACTGTGGGGAGAAGTTGGACGGACATACTAGGGCTCCAAGTTGGGGGAGGAGGGGCCTCGAAAAGCAGGGATTGAAAATGTTTTGTTTTGTTTTTTCTTTTTCTTTTTCTTTTTCTTTTTTTGACAAATAAAGTGAACGTGAATTTGTTGACTGCTTACTTTCAATCAAAGATCAGAAACCCTGTTTTGGGCATATGAGATTTCCACCCGACAGAGACGACGTACTGTAATAGTATTTATTGATTTCTTAGACCTACGTAATTAACATTCTTTGTGTGTGTGTGCGTGTGCGTGTGCGTGTGCGTGTGCGTGTGCGTGTCTTTAGATGGTGTCCAACCTCTTCCTGAAGCACTCGGAGACGATTTCCCAGCAGAAGATGTCAACGACCAATCGGAACAGCAGCACGGCCCGGCGGTACCAAGCCAACACCGTCAGCGCAAAGTTCCAGAGCAGCCTGCAGGAGCTGCTGGATAAGATAGAACAGTAAGAAACGCACAACACTCAGGGTTCCCACGGTCATGAAATTCCTGGAAATATTTTGGAATTAGAAAAATATTTTTCCAGTACTGTAAAAGTTTTGGAATTGATCAAGGGTCCTGGAAGGTCCTGGGAAAAATAGCTATGCATTGTCTTTGGTTATTGATTTTGTTAATACCTCTGAAATGACAAATTAAACATTGGCCAAATTGTCAAATATTAGAGGCAGAAATTGTGAAAATAGCCGATCTACATGCTCACAACGCCTCGCAACCGAGGCGTTGTGAGCATGTAGATCTGCTATTTTCACAATAGAAAGTGTTATACAAAATTCCTCAACTCTTAGTGCTTGTCAGGGTAGGGAGGTCCCCAGTTAAAATATGATGATTATTTCGGGGGTCACAGCCTGAAAAGGTTGAGAACCACTGGCATACACTACCTGTCTTTGGGCATTGTGCATAGGAGTAAGCGACTTGTTATTGAGCTGAATTATTGTTATATACAGTAGTCCTGGAAATTGGGTTAAATATTCTGGAAAAGTTTTGGAAATTAATTGGTAAAAATGTGTGGGAACCCTGAACACTTTTAACCAACAAACAACCTTCACCCCTCTGGTGCATTTTCATGTCAAGGAACTTGGAATTTGGCCGCGGACCCCCACATGAAAAGGTTTTGTGCCAATTAAGGACGCCCAATATGAGAAGATTTGTTAAACATTTTTGAGATTTTTTTTTTCTACTTGTGCACCAGCAGAGCGCGCCCTGTTATTTATATCAGGTCGCACTTGTTGATGGTGACGTCACCAAGAATGCTGTTCCCTCATTGGCTGTTGATGGTGACTCTACCAGGAATGCTGGTCCCTGATTGGCTGCGCAGACATTGACGCCACATACAAAATCACCAAACGCAGTACTTGCACACTCTGCTGGCGCAAGTAATAACTCATAAAAGGCACCCCTCACTTCACACTGGTTGTGATCTTCTTTTCTTCTTTTTGAATAGCCACTGTATAAATGGATAAAGTGGTTGAGATGACTGTGATTCTATGTTAATTACTTTGTCTGGAACCCTCCTAAGGACCCCTGGGGGTCCTCCAATCAAACTTTGAGAACCAATGTTTTATTCAACCAACAAGCAACCTTTGCTAAGCCCTTTGGACCTTTTAGCAACAATGCACAATCATTTATGCTACCCTCAGGCCATGTTGGCAACAACAGCACACACATTTTCCAACTTTCTCTGAGCTCTAAGCAAGGATGTGTTTTTGTGTAGCTGTGGAACAGTGTTTGCCAACTGCCAGCCTGTAGAGCTGATTTGTCACCTTCCACCTTTTGCAGAAGAATGGACTCCCACGCAACATCTTCCATTGCAAATAGAGACATTTGTTTAGAGCTAGGGATACTCAACTTAAGATGGCTCAGGGGCATAGACTGTAAAAAAAAAAATATGGACGAAGCGAAGCCATTGGTTTCTATGCTGCGAAAATGACGTTTTTTTGTCCCTTGTATGGGAGTCGCCATCATTGTTTGAATGGTACCCCAGGAATCATAAGGAATGCTATTGGTTGCCAACGGTCACGTGGAACTGTAGGGATACAGGGGAGAATGTGGTCGGAGCCTCCCGAAATAAAGCACACAAAGAAGAACACAGCAGGCTAGTATCAGTTTAGTTGGCCACTCCCCCCGCAAATGTATCATCAATTTTAACATAAATGGGACCATATTTGCACAAAACGCATATCATGGTGATTGAAAGGGAGTTTTTCACTAGCGACAGGAACCATAAAGTATTTATGACAACGTTTATTAAGGTTAGAAACTCAAACGGGAAAATTAATGGGGTCCAATGTAGACACATTCTTTTTGGTACCTCGCGGGGGGAGCGAGAAACTAGCGACAACATAGGAAGTTTTAGTTCCGTATTGGATTCGTTTTAAATCGGCGGAACTATGCCCCTGCTCAGGGGCCACTCAGAAAAGGGGGCGCTCTCCATTCCGACATGTCGCCACTCCGACAGTGACTTCTTATTGTCGGAGTGGCAACACTTCCATAGAGGTTAAGGTTAGGGTTAGGGTAAGAGATAGGGTTAGTGTCGGAATGGAGACATGTCGGAAAGGAGACATGTCGGAATGGAGAGATGCACTCCTCAGAAAAATACCAAACGTCCAAGGGCTGCAAGCTAAAATTGACGGTCCCATTTTGGACGTTTAGACAATGATTTTGTAACACACTGATCTAACAAAGTCGAACAATAAGCCGGCAATTTCTTTATTACTATTTACAGTACCTACTAGCCCCCATAAGTCATATCTGCCCATGAAAGATTGCAGTGCATCTGGGGAATGGGCTTATAAATCGACGTCATTAAAATGTCTAAAACAATAGAAAGCAGTAATTGAAAACATTTTAACACTCATCATTTATTTTCTCTAATTACAACCTAAAATATGAACCCTTATTGTAAAAAAACAAAGGTGTCCTTTAAGTGGAGCGCCAATTTGGTCAGCAGCTTGACACGTCACATACAGTGCATCACCCACATAGTGCTGCACATGCGTACATATACTGTAAACCTGCCGAGTGTACTGTATCTGCCTGAACTTAGCTTGTGTATCTGCCTGAACTTAGCTTGTGTATCTGCCTGAGCTAATGAAGCTAATGAGTTCTTTCTCCTGCGTTAGTCGACCCATGGTGCTCCGAGGGGCGTCTATCGATCTGTAAGTGTGTAAAAGTTTCTCTTTCACCCCTACTTTTGTTGTTATGGGTGAAGTACTTTCTTTTTTCACAGATCACTAATAGGGTGCACGGCATGCCAGTCCTTGTGAGGTGCCAGCCTCAACGGAAAAAAACACTAAATAATAGAAGAGTATGCAAGTATACCAATGCAAATTTTATTGTGGACACAGGGACAAAAATGACCAACGTTTCAGACAGACAAGTGCTGAAGAAGGCAGCTTGTCTGTCTGAAACGTAGGTAATCTTTGTCTCTTGTGTCCACAATAACATTTGCATCGGCAGCAACGAGTGTGCGGCTATACTCTTTTATTATTTAGCATTGTAAGGCTGTCGCCACTTAAACTCGATCCATTCCACTCCAGTGGTGGTAAAAGTACTTGAAGAAAGGTTCAAGTTCAATACTGCAATGTTGAAATACTCCACACTCTACGCTACAAGTAACAGTCTGCGTAATCAAATTTTACTTGGGTATAAGTACAAAAGTATTGGCATCAAAATATACTTAAAGTACCAAAAGCAGGAAGTAGAAATAGCAGAACTACAAGCTAACAACGCGTCGTGCTGCGACACATGGTGAGCTTGTAGATCGGCTATTTTCAAATGAAAAGAGGTTAACGTATGTTTTGTAATAATAATCCAAATCTACAAAGACCGCAAAAACTAAAGCTTTCAAATAATTGTAGTGGAAAATTGTACTTACTTTACACCACTCCAACTTAACAGCACAGTTTTTGTGGGGCTTCATGAACTAGCACAGAATAATAAAGCGATATTATTTTTGGTCAGAACTAGTCATTTACCGGTAATCTCGCTCGGATAAACAGAAAACACATTTTCAATTTGGTTGCCAATGTCATCCCATTAAGGACTCAGGAGAAAGTACCCATTTATCAGATTTGTTCCGGTTCCAATTTAGCTCATTTCCATATGTCATCACTTCCAATTTCATTCTCTTGATTGGATAAATGTTTCATCCCGACCTGCAAATGCATGTTCTGTTTATAAAGAGCTGAAGAGACAGAGACTGTTATTGAACAAACACTCTCTACTGCACAACAATTATTACTGTCAGGCTATTTAACACTTATTTTAACAAAACAATATCACATGTACTGCAACTGTAAGCTGGGCTCACACACTGCAGGATTTAGAAAATCGTAAAATATTTTGAAATACGGTTGCAACACACACACATGAGTATCTTATGTCTACAATCTTTGATACACTCTATTTTAAAAGAATGGTGCGTCACAAAGATAATTTTAACGGAAGCGTCTGAAAAGACACATAGACATATAGACAGATATACAGATAGACATTTGTGTTCTTGCTACAGCTGAGGCTTGTCAATACAGTTACAGTATCCAGTGGTGTAAAGTAACTAAAGTGCATTTACTTAACTACTGTACTTAAGTACAATTTTGAGGTATCTGTACTTTACTTTAGTAGTTCCAATTTCCAGTACTTTTACTTCTACTCCACTACATCTCGGATCCAAATATTGTACTTTTACTCCACTACAATTATTTGAAAACTTGAGTTACTAGTTACTTTGCATATATAAATTAATTAAGCAATATTACACGAGAGGGTGTGCATACAACACGGTTATCCGGCACGACAGCCTTACCGCAGGAACGAGCCGACAGGCGAGTTCCGTAGGTAGGGCTGATGTATAATATATTATAAAACATACATTAATCCATTATAAGTATATGTTGATGCCAATACCTTTGTACTTGAATGTTGGACTTTTACTTGTAACAGAGTATCTCTACATTGCAGTATTGACACTTTTACGTAAAATATCGGAGTACTTTTTGCTTACCACTGCTTACAGGTATCACAACGAAAAAGATTTTATTTTCGAGGCCTCTTATAAATGCCCTCGCGGCACACCAGCGGGCCCCGGCCCCGCCCGTTGGGAATCGCTCGCTCCTGTCTATGTCAAGGTTTTTGTCAAAGGATCATAGTGTCAGAATTGTGCTGAATTGAATTGATTGGAACACACGCGACGGTAACTGCAACTGACACCCGTATCAGAGAGCTGTCAAAAGCGCTCTGATTACTGGCTTGTTCTGAAACTCCAGTATACACTGCTGCCAACAAACACCCATCCCATCGTATTGATCCAACTGCCAGATACTTGGCAGCTCCCCCTCACGCCGAGACGCTCTGAGGCGCAGCGTTGCCAGGTCTGCTTATTATAAGCCACTTTGGGCTTGTTTTTCTGTAAAAGTAAATATTGGTAGTTGTGGGTTGCGTTTGTTTGGAGGGGAGCTTAAAGTGTAGTTGTTGCTTATTTGGGGCTTGTTTCCAAAATGTTGTTTTAACCAACTGGTGCTGTGGGAACCAACACATGGGCACCGGTCACGAGGACGTCCCATACTAACATATCGTCGTTGTCGGGTGAAAACCTTGTATGTCCAAAACCGTTCGTTTTGTATTTATCGTATAAAAAATATACTAAACTAGTGAAAACAGCCGATCTACAAGCACACAATGCCTCGCACCGCTATGAAAAGGTCATGGGGGTCCCTGCTTCATCTTTCTCTCAACTAAGGGGTCCATGGCCTGAAAATGTTGAAGACCCATGACTAATCCCCTCAAAATATTTTTGGAGGGAGGAACCCAGGACCAGATTTGTGTTGTTAAAATTGTTTCGAAAATCTTTCAAGATACTCTTTTGAAAATAGCAGATCTACCGCGATGCGCTTTGAAATAGCCAATGTGTATAGCTTAACATGCTCATGTGGCCAAAGAATCATTTCTTTTAGACCTGGTTGCGCGCATTCCTCTCGCAACATCTGGCAACGCCCGTGCTGAGGGCTGTCGGCTCCCATCACATCTGGACGACGCATACAGTACATGACAATGTAGCCGCTGCCCGCCGAAGCGAGACCCGACACGGGAGCGTTCACACTCCATCACACCTCCACCTCCAATTTTGACAGCGTTGTGGCTGCCAGCGGCCGCGCGCTTCCAGAGAACAGGCGTTTGCCGCTTATTAGACCAGGGGTCTTCAACAGGGAGTCCAGGACCCCTATAGGGGGTCCTCAGAGTTACTACAGGGGGGCCGCCAAATCTTTGTGTGATATTGTAGGACAATTCTTTTTAAAATAAAAACTTGAATCCCCACATCCCTATTCTGAGGAGAACTTTAGACAAAAATATCAGATCTACAAGCTCTCGAGCTTGTAGATCGGCTATTTTCGGCAAATAGGTTTGGTGTAGAGGTAAAAACAAAAGAGCAGAGCAAGTACAGAGTGAAAGGTCAAGTTTACTAAGTATTTAAGTGGTTAATTGTCTGAAAAAACACATTAACACGAATCCAACATAGACTGATGACAGTGCTGTCAAACAAGTCTATGAGTCTATCTATGAAATCGATGAAAACCTGCATCACACATTTTACACAATATGTAGAGGGGGTCCCTGCTTCATCTCTCTCTCAGCTAAGGCGTTGTGTGTAGATCTGCTGTTTTCACTACTTTTGTGCGACAGCCAGCAGGGCTTTACTTTGCAAAAGAACGTACAAATTTGGAGATACAAGGTTTCCACCCGACAACGACGATATACTAGTGTTGTTGCTGCTCTTATACCACCATTATTACTGGGGTTGGTGTGGGCCAGACAGTAGCCCCCGCGGGCCGCAAATGGCCCGCGGGCCGCCTATTGGGGAACCCTGCCTTAGACTGTAAGTCGTGTTTCCAAAAGGAGGGTCCCTCGCTCGTTGTTGCGGCCCGCGTTGGTCAGCCCAAAACGAACCCATCGACTCGGACTTAGTTTGGCCTTTAAGTGGATTTTGGGCGAAACACAGATCCGTCAGCGGTGTTGTATTGTTGTGGACGGATGACCTTCTGCTTCCTCGTTAACAGTTCCATCACGTCTGTGACGGATGAGTCATGGGGGGCCCCCCGGGGTCAGAGGTCACTGGAAAGCTGCACAGTAATCCCAGTGTTCATTTCCCCTTCAAGGTGTGCAGTGGTGTAAAGTAACTAAGTACATTTACTCAAGTACTGTAATTTTGAGTTTTTTTCTTTTTTTGTTTCATACTGTATGTGCAGTAGGTCTAGATGTCAATCCATGGTTTATAGTCCTTAGGGTGGTTGTGTTTCTAGCCTTCTTTTGTCGCAACAGTTCACAAATCTTGCTGCTGTGTTCGAACATTGTTGTATTTCTCCCAGTAGATATGGGAGTTTTTTTACTCACGCCATGGAGACTTGGGTTCAATACTATTTTTTTTTTGTATTTGCCACATTCCTAAGACAAAAGAAAATTGATTACAGTAAATTTACCCTCCATTGTTTCCGGATGGGGACCCAAATGCATTTGGGTCCCCATCCTGAATGAATGGGGGTAAATGTATTGTAATGACATGTTTGTCTAAGGAATGCGACAAAAACCCAAAAAATATTAACCACTTCAGCCCTTTATACAGCCATTTGAAAATAGCAGATTCACCAGGTAACGATTCGATTCTACGATGCGTTGCGATGCATCACACTTTTCTATATTCCTGCACAACATGGCACATCAGTCAATACAAGCGGTCAGATATACTGAAGAACATATTTTATTTAGAATTATAATATTCATATTATTATATCATTGGCTTCCGAAGTCCCACAGGACCATTGGATCAGCGCTTCTGGTTCTGGCTGAAGCAGCTCCTCTTGTGACTGTAGAGTCCAATATGGGAGTGGCAGTCCTTCTGACACAGCTCACATATGAAAGACGTGGCAGGTCTTTCTGCCTGGTTTGTCCTTCTGTGGGCCCTCTTCTCGTCCCACTGAAGCAGCAGGTGTTCTTCAAACCTCTGAAGTCCCATCTGGGTTTCAAGCCTCCAGGTGTCTCTGTTTTTAGCTGAGGCTTCCCATGTGGTCGTGTTGATGTGTGTGGCTTTTAGGTCTCGCTTGCATAGATCTTTGTATCGTAGCTGTGGCCACCCTCGTGGCCTCTTTCCTGAAGTGAGCTCTCCATAGAGGAGGTCTTTAGGGATTCTGCCATCCTCCATACGGCACACATTTTTGATGATCGATTATTATTATTGTAATCCCACAACCTTAATTAGAATTGCCCTGTGTGTGTGTGTGTGTGTGTGTTTCCATCTGTAACTCCACGTTCAGCAGTTGTTGTCTAAAAAACATAATACAAAAATCAATAACGCATGTACCTTGCCCAACATCAACTTTATCACCTTCAGATGTGTCTCTACTTCTCATAATCCCCAAATGTTTAAAATATTTCCCCAAATTTTGGCCTGTAGGCGGCTTTGTCCTGTGATGCGAATTACATCACAAATGGGCGTCACCAAGCAGCACACTCCTAGTCCGGGGGCAGTTCCAGAGAGAACAACATCACAGTCTGTCTGCTTCACACCAAGGGGGACTAACAGGCACACACACAAAGGGGCCAGGCCCCCGCAGGGGGCTGTAGGCTAGTTATTATTATTGACACCACTGCTGTATACTGTACTGTAGGAACTGTATGTTTTTCTTAACGGTATAAATGTTATACCCATCACTGCTCTAAACGCCAGGGACCTTAAAGCATTGGTTCTCAAATCTGCTCTTCTGGGGGTCCCTGCCCCTGGCACAGAACATTTTCAGATGGGGGGTCCCTGCCCCTGGCACAGAACATTTTCAGATGGGGGGTCCCTGTCCCTGGCACAGAACATTTTCAGATGGGGGGTCCACGGCCAAATACCTATCAATTTGGGGGTCTTTTTGGCACAAGTATTTTTGAGAACTACTAGTGCTGACCTAAAGCCCTCTGCCACCATAATGCCTCACGTCCATCAAGACTATTGCTTTCTAAATAATTATGATTAGTAAATGATCATTTATTTATTCATTCACTCACTCATTCATTCATTCATTCATCCATTCATTGTTTCTTTCTTTCTCTCTCTGTGTGTGTGTGTGTGTGTGTGTGTGTGTGTGTGTGTGTGTGTGTGTGTGTGTGTGTGTGTGTGTGTGTGTGTGTGTGTGTGTGTGTGTGTGTGTGTGTGTGTGTGTGTGTGTGTGTGTGTGTGTGTGTGTCTACGTGTACGTGTGTGTGTGTGTGTGTGGCAGGTGTAACCCATATTTTGTGCGATGCATAAAGCCAAACCATTACAAGGTACAGTTTGTTCAGGCATTTCATTAACATTGTTGTACTTAATACATCTGACACATCTTGGTGGAAAATTGATATGTACAAAATGTGCGGTGTGTGTGTGTGTGTGTGTGTGTGTGTGTGTGTGTGTGTGTGCGCGTGCGCGCGCGTGCGTGCGTGCGCAAAAGTTAAAATGTAATTTAGATAGCATGTTATGTAAACACATGCCAAGTTTGTGTACCTGGCATCCTGTAATGTGTATATGCATTTAAGAGCGTCGGCTAAATGCCTGAACCGTAAATTGTTGTTTGCGTGTATACCGGTATGTGTTTGCGTGTGTGTGCGTCTGTGTGCGCGTGTGTGTGTCTGTGTGCGTCTGTGTGCATGTGTGTGTGTCTGTATGTGTATGTGTGTGTGTGTAGGAGGCCGGGGTGTTTGATCTGGAGCTGGTGAGGACTCAGCTGCGGTACTCTGGCATCCTGGACACCATCGAGATCAGGAAGCAGGGCTTTCCTAACAGACTGCTCTTCCACAAGTTCCTCTGGAGGTCAGCCACCGCTCTGCGGTTGATTATCTTGACTAAAAACGGCGACGAACAATGTTCGTCGCCTAGCGTTTTTCACTGACGAAAGCTGATACAATTGGAAATTGCAAGTGTGGTTAACGTGATGTCACACCGGAATGAATTCCGTCTTACCTTTTGAATTTTCCCCCATTCAAGACAATGGGGAAAATTAATTAAATGATAAATGAATGGCCATATGGAGATCCCTGATGTCATCAATATTAAGCTCATATCTTCAAATTTAATTTATATCAATGTATATCAATTAAACTAACGTATGTCTTAGCAAAATGCACCCCTGCGTGTCCCAAAGCTGGTCGATTTGACATAATAGAGAGCCTATTATGGCATATATGCCATTTTGCTACTTCTGGGCCTCTTTTGACTTCCTTCACAGGTGTTACTGATGATACTAATTATGGCTCTGTTTGATTTATTGTACAGTGGTTCTTTAATTTCAAGGACCCCCATAACTCTATACAAATTGAATCAACAAATGGAATCAAATGGACCCTTGCGGGTCCATTTGCTTCCATTTGTACATTCTCAGAGTTACACACCTGTATGGGGACATTTGGAATCCACTCAAGGACACTTTGAGACCCACTGGTGTAGCAGAGTGAGCCAACATGCACAATATCAGCACCCTGACTATGTTTGACCAGAATGGAGCAGACCCTTCATTAGTATCATCGGTAACACCTGTGAAGGAAGTCGAAAGAGGCCCGGAAGTAGAACAAAATGGCGTATATGCATAGAGCCTATTATGGCCCAAGTGCGTGCCACCAAAACTGTGGGAGGAGTAGCGCGGCAAAATAATGTTTATCTAAAAAGATGGAAAGATGAATGGATGGTAATAAAGTTGGACAAGTACTATAGTGTGGTTACCCTGCAAGGGGCAACCACGCTAACTACATATGAACTTTAAGCTATGATGACTAAAACTAAGACCAAATGTTTTGACAATTTAGTCCACAAATAAAAAACTAGACTAAAATGTTAGGGAGGGACTAGTGGAGAAGAGATCCAGTAAAACTAAGACATACAGTATGTAATTTATGTTTGGTTGCATTCAGGTGAAAATAGCAGATCTACAAGCTCAGATTGGCTATTTTCAAAAAATGTCAGCATGCAACCAAGTGTAAAATCAGGCATTAAAAGGCATGACAAATTATTTTTGTAGAGAAAATCAACTGTAGATTTAGTTATGATATTTAGTTGACTAAAACTAGACTGAAACTAAAACTTTTCAGATGACTAAAATTTGACTAAAACTATATACAAATGTATTCAAAAGACTATGACTATCAAAATCAACACTGGTGGCCTATCATCGTGACATGCCAAGAATAAGGCTTCAATGTGATTATACAGTTAAAAAGGTTTATCGCTGCCCATATTCACACTGACATAAAGACATCATTCAGATTCAGTGCACTCTCTAAAGTCAATGGACCGCTCAGTAAAAATTGGCACAGTTAAGAGAGACTATCATCTACAATGAGAATCACCGGTTTGATTGATTGGATTGGATTGAATTGAACTGATGAGAGAGCACACATGCGACGGTAGCTGCAACACACACATACACCAGAGAGCTGTCAAAAGCTCTCTGATTACCGACTTTGCTCTTCCTCCGCGTTCGCCGCTGCCAACGCTGAGATCCACTTATATCGATCCAACCGCCAGACGCTTGCCAACTCTCTCTCTCTCTCTCTCCGAGGCCGTCTGCCCCCATCACCATCTGACAAACGGCTGAAAATGTGCTCGTGATTCCAGTGGTGGAAAAAGTATCACAAAGTATCAATTCTAGCAATAGAAACTTGACTTCGGTCCATTATATCTCCCCTTTAATAATACCAATTTGTATTGTGTTTTCATTTCATCATGTTTATTGTTGATTCGTCACCTTTACAACGAAGTACAGTTTGTAAGCATCGGGCATTCGTGGAATGAGCACCACAGCCAAACGCGTGGGTAGCGCCGACCAAAAATTTGCCAACATTCGTACCATTATATCCCCCTTTAATTATGCCAAATGGTATTGTCTTTGATATCATTGTTATTGTTGATTTGTCACCTTTACAACAGGGTAAAGCTTGTAAGGATCTGGCATAACACTGCCAAACGTGTGGGTAGTGCCCTTCCAAACCTTTCACACGTTTTCAAATGTATAACAATATTTTGAAAATAGCAGATCTAGCTTGCAGATCAGCTATTTTCAAATGGCATACACGGTTAATGTATGTTTTGTGATAATAATCAAATATAATAAATTGCAAATAAATGTGGAGTAAAAGTACGATATTTACCTCTGAGATGTAGTGGAGTAGATGTAAAAGTATTGATAATTGGAAATACTCACTGCTGATGAGTGATTCAGATTCAGACGAGCAACAAAATTAAGCATTCAGAACATTGCAATCTGAAAAAAGAGCAAACCAACAAATCATGCAAAAAAATAAACAAATTACATAACAAATAATAGAATCAAAACATTCATATAAATAACTGAGTCATGATTACCGATAATGACTGATTACCAAATGCCAGGGGGGGCTCGTCACATGGCATTGATTGCACCAAGACAAATTAACCCATTTAGTCCGAGGATTATTGAATGCTTTAACTATTGAAAAATAGCAGATCTACAAGCTCACAGCGCGGCACCGAGTGCCGCGCTGCAAGCTTGTAGATCTGCTATTTTTGAAAAGTCGTGAAAATGTGTGAAAATCTTTGAATATGTGTATTTTTTAAGCGAACGTTTGTAACTCAAATTTTGCTTCTGGGGGTGGTCCCTGGATATTTTGAGATGGTGGTCCGTGGCCAAATAAATATCATTTTGGGGGTCCTTCACATGAAAAAGTTTGAGAACCACTGACATAGTAGTCTCTCAAGAACAGACTAACTGAGCTCCAGTTAAGTGAAAAGGACCTTTTCTTTGACGATGGCTGGCCAGATTGCTGACATAGAAACATAGGATTTTTCAAAAAACCTTAGAAAGATTCAAAAGACACTCATAGAATCGGGTCAAAATTCAAATTTTCACGATTTTTCAAAAATAGCAGATCTACAAGCTCACAGCGCGGCACTCGGTGCCGCGCTGTGAGCTTGTATATCTGCTATTTTTCAATAGTTAAAGCATAAAATAATGATACACTATAATGTGTACCCGTTCTGAATGGGTTTTAAGCGAATGGAGAGTGAAACAAGACACTGACCCACCAGGCTAACACCCAGACCCACTCCAGCATTCACACCCTGTCACACGTCTCATTACGTCCTGACAGCAAGGCACGGAGGTCAAGCTGACAAAAATTGTGTTTTCCACAAGGATCTGCCCTCAAATCCCCCTTTATCCTAATGATTGTGTTTAACCCTCAAAGACTTGGAACACGCCCGAGTCGCGTTCGATTTTAACCACTCTGACCATTATTTTATGCTTTAAACATTGAAAAATAGCAGATATACAAGCTCACTGCGAGCTTGTAATGTGTGCACATTTTCACGATTAAAAAAAAAAAGTAGCAGATCTACAAGCTTGTAGATCCGCTATTTTTCAATAGTTAAAGCAGTCAATAATTCTATGGGTTCATTTCAATGTGGATTAATATTTTCGTGTGTGTGTGTGTGTGTGCGTGTGTGTGCGTGTGCGTGTGTGTGTGTGTGTGTGTGTGTGTGTGTGTGTGTGTGTGTGTGTGTGTGTGTGTGTGTGTGTGTGTGTGTGTGCGCGCGTGTGTGTGCGCACGTGCGTGCGTGCGTGCGTGCGTGCGTGCGTGCGTGCGTGTGTGTAGGTACAAGAGCCTCCTCTGCCTAAAGGACCCGCCTCCCGCTGACGGGGACAACTGTGTCATCATGCTCCACAAGATCTGTCCGGTCAAGAAGGGCACGTACCAAGTAGGAGTCACCAAGGTAAGCATCGCCAGGCGTTGTGTGCTTGTAGATCTGCTATTTTCACCATAGTCCATGATGGGCCATACGAGATGTTGCTATCCGAGAGGTGGCAAAGGTTACTTAACATTTTTGAGAATCTCTATCCACAACTTTCCCGCGTCCCGTCGTGCATTGCGCAGAAGGTGTGCGGCAGTTTCCGGCGTCGCAGCCGAGAATGATCTACAAGCTCACAGCGGTTGCATCTGCGACGCGACGTGAGCTTGTATGTCTGCTGTTAAGCGGAAGTGTTCCGCAGATAATGCTACAGTAAATTCTCACGGAAACAGGTGGATATCTGTAGATGTAGGGTGAAAACCTTGTATGTCCAAAACCGTTCCTTTTGCATTTATCATTTTAAAAATGATTTAAACTAGTGAAAACAGCCGATCTACGAGCACACAACGCCTCGCACCCACGAGGCGTTGTGTGCTTGTAGATCGACTGTTTTCACTACTTTTGTGTGACAGCCTTGTATGATGAAGCAGGGCTTTACTTTGCGAAAGAACGTACAAATTTGAAACTTGGACATAACGAGGTTTCCACCCGACAATGACGATATTATATTTTGTTTTTTCGTGCAAAACAAATGCTTGCAATGGATTCAGAATCATGAAAAAAACCCTAGTTAGTGGCCAAGGCCACGAAGTGGCAAATGGCCACTTATTGATATTGGACTTCAGCACTATTATTCCGCCACTTTTTCTCTAGCGGCTAGACCGTGCAGTCGCTTTTTACGAAACTCAGCAGTATGGCAGAGGACTATGCCAAACGGCGAAAATGCGAAGCTCGCAACAATCGGCCAAAGGGTGGCGCTGTAGGAAGCCTTTGAAAAATGCCAACTTTGAACAGGTATAGCTCATGCCCTGTTTCAGGTACAGCAATGAAACCTGTATACACTTATGCGTCTCCTCATGCCGAACAACTTTTACACTCTGACTTTTGACCTCTGACCTTTACCTCTCCCACAATTTTGAATTATATGAAAAACAGTCAAAATGTATCTCCTCCTGGGATTTTCGCGTAACGTGCGCGAAACCTTTTTTACATGAACTTTGGACCAATACGGTCTGAGAAGTTAGCCGGATTTTCTTTAAAGCGAAACATTATTTTTTAATAATTCACTCAATGTTGCAGTTATATGCAAATTATTCTTCTGCCTCTAAATCATACATGCAAAGTGACACGTTCATGGCATTTGGCAAATATTTAGATGGTTAGTCCAAATATCACTGAAAGCAATCTTACTCTAATTGGCCAAAGGGGGGCGCTATACGAAGCGTTTGAAAACTCAAATTTTAAAGGGGCATAAGTCATGCCTCGTTTCGTTTGAAGACATGCAACTTGCTTACACGCGTGCCTTGACTCAAGCGGAAGACATCTGTGTCTTTGTTAAGTAAGCTCCGCCCTTAGATTTTCCGCCATTTTGAGCAGTTTGTAAAATGCTTAAACCCGCTTTTATTCCGGAACTTTCGCGTCACGTGCACGGAACCTTTTTTACATGAACTTTGGACCAATATCTAAAGAACTGTCAGATCGGATTTTTTTTAAATTGAAACATGCTTTTTTAATAATTCAATCAATATTGCGGTTTTATGCAAATTATTCTTCTGCCTCTAAAACATACATGCAAAGTAAAATTTTCATGATGAACTATTGTAGAGGGTTAGTCCAAATATCACTGAAACCAATCTTACCCCAATTGTCCAAAGGGGGGCGCTATATCATTTCGAAAGAAGGCGTCAAGTACATTACATGAAACTTTTTTTTTTTTAAATGACAGGTCCATTATGTGTGACTGCTGTAGTGTAGTGGTCAGTGCCTGTGCCTGGTATACGGATGGTTGAGTGTTCAAACCCCACGTCGGGTTGAGTTGATGTTAACATCCTGGATGCCCATGGCATGTGCGTATGTCAAACTCTTTAAATGTTGACACGTCTGATCTAACTCCAGATCACCTTCATGTTTAAAATGAGCCCTTCTCAGACGGCCGTTTTTTTTCTGTTCTGAGTAAAAGAAAATGTCAGAAATACTTACATTAACTCAGATTGATTTCACCCCAAGCCTCCAAAATATAAAAAATAAATCAATAAAATCAAGGCACTCAGCCTACATAGAACTTTTTTTTTAAACAAACATGTTTAACAGATCCTGTGGCTGCCTAGTGTAGTGGTCAGGGCATATGCCTTTCATGCAGAAGGTCGTTGGTCGAATCCCGCCTGGGGTTTATATAAGCATAGAACCATGACATTTGGTAGACTTTACAGTTTGGTTCCTTGAACAATGTCTGATATGGAGCCTTCCTAAAAATGTCCCCCAACCCCCCTTGATGCGTATTTTAATATCCGCCATTACTAAATAATGTATTTTGCATCATAAATCCTGAAACAAGCATTATAATACAAACTCTCATGTGGCTGCCTAGTGTAGTGGTCAGGGCATATGCCTTTCATGCAGAAGGTCGTTGGATCGAATCCCGCCTGCGACATACTAGCGTCATGTCCAGGGGGTGTACTTGTGCTGCCTTACGCTACAGAAATAGGAGATAGGCTCCTGCCCTATAATAGATTCATGGCCCGGCCGATTCATATGGTCTTCATAGCTCAGCAAGGCTTACTATGTACATCATCAAACTGTCCAGGTGCATAGTATCACAGTTTTTTTATGTCTGTTGCATATAGGCCTACAGTCTTTTGCATACATGTTGTGTAGAGGCCAATTTGTGCTTTTACCTATAACCACCGATTAGTGTAAAACTTTGTATGCACACTTCCCAGAGGCCAAGGAAAAACCTGTGCCCTGCATTTCTCACATCTGCCATTTATAGCGCCACCAGTGTTACAGTATGTAAAACACATTCTTCGATATTACTCCTTCAGATTTTATCAGAAAATCACACAAATCAGTACACAGTATCTCTACAGTGATGTGATCATGACGGATTTGTCAGATATCATATTAGATCTAATTGGCTAACATTGAATTCCAAGATTTGCAGGATTGCTCCTTTTTGAACAAAATGTCTCAAACGCAGTGTGAGATTTTGCACACACATTCCCACTAGGCCAAGGAACAGATGCCACCCTTCTCACATTGGCCTGTTATAGCACCACCAGCTATAACAATTTTTGCAAAACACATTTTTGGAACAACATGTCTCAAATCCCACATGCAGCGTCCGATTGCCGTGAAATGCCCAAGAACACGTGGTACCCTTTTCACTTTGGCCTATTATAGTCACCACTAGGCCAAAAAAAAAAAAAAAAAAAACACCTGACCTGTCGGAGACCTGTTCGGAAGAACACTGCTTCCAGTTTTTCTTTGATTTGTTCTTTGCTTTCCCTTGATGCTTTTTGCTTTCCTGCTTTTTCTGCCTTGGCCACTTTATCGCTGCTTGCAGCTATATTTAGTGGCCAAGGCCACGAAGTGGCAAATGGCCACTTATTGATATTGGACTTCAGCACTATTATTCCGCCACTTTTTCTCTAGCGGCTAGACCGTGCAGTCGCTTTTTACGAAACTCAGCAGTATGGCAGAGGACTATGCCAAACGGCTAAAACGCGAAGCTCGCAACAATCGGCCAAAGGGTGGCGCTGTAGGAAGCCTTTGAAAAATGCCAACTTTGAACAGGTATAGCTCATGCCCTGTTTCAGGTACAGCAATGAAACCTGTATACACTTATGCGTCTCCTCATGCCGAACAACTTTTACACTCTGACTTTTGACCTCTGACCTTTACCTCTCCCACAATTTTGAATTATATGAAAAACAGTCAAAATGTATCTCCTCCTGGGATTTTCGCTTAACGTGCGCAAAACTTTTTTTACATGAACTTTGGACCAATACGGTCTGAGAAGTTAGCCGGATTTTCTTTAAAGCGAAACATTATTTTTTAATAATTCACTCAATGTTGCAGTTATATGCAAATTATTCTTCTGCCTCTAAATCATACATGCAAAGTGACACGTTCATGGCATTTGGCAAATATGTAGAGGGTTAGTCCAAATATCACTGAAAGCAATCTTACTCCAATTGGCCAAAGGGGGGCGCTATACGAAGCGTTTGAAAACTCAAACTTTAAAGGGGCATAAGTCATGCCTCGTTTCGTTTGAAGACATGCAACTTGCTTACACGCGTGCCTTGACTCAAGCGGAAGACATCTGTGTCTTTGTTAAGTAAGCTCCGCCCTTAGATTTTCCGCCATTTTGAGCAGTTTGTAAAACACTTAAACCCGCTTTTATTCCGGAACTTTCGCGTCACGTGCACAGAACTTTTTTTACATGAACTTTGGACCAATATCTAAAGATCTGTCAGATCGGATTTTTTTTTAAATTGAAACATGCATTTTTAATAATTCAATCAATATTGCAAGTTGTATGCAAATTATTCTTCTGCCTCTAAAACATACATGCAAAGTAAAATTTTCATGATGAACTACTGTAGAGGGTTAGTCCAAACATCGCTGAAACCAATCTTACCCCAATTGGCCAAAGGGGGGCGCTATATCATTTTGAAAGAAGGCGTCAAGTACATTACATGAAACTCTTTTTTTTTTTTTATGACAGATCTATTATGTGTGACTGCCGTAGTGTAGTGGTCAGTGCCTGTGCCTGATATACGGACGGTTGTGAGTTCAAACCCCGCATCGGGTTGAGTTGATGTTAACATCCTGTATGTCAAACTCTTTAATGTTGACATGTCTGATCTAACTCCAGATCACGTTCATGTTTAAAATGAGCCCTTCGCTACCGGCCGTTATTTTTCTGTTCTGAGTGAAAGAAAATATGATCACTCGAAAATGTCAGAAATACTCAGATTACATTTACTCAGATTGATTTCACCCGAAGCCTCCAAAATATAAAAAATAAATCAATAAAATCAAGGCACTCAGCCTACATAGAACTTTTTTTTTAAACAAAAATGGTTAACAGATCCTGTGGCTGCCTAGTGTAGTGGTCAGGGCATGTGCCTTTCATGCAGAAGGTCGTTGGATCGAATCCCGCTTGGGGTTTATATAAGCATAATACCATGACATTTGGTAGACTTTACAGTTTGGTTCCTTGAACAATGTCTGATATGGAGCCTTCCTATAAATGTCCCCCAACCCCCCTTGATGCGTATTTTAATATCCGCCATTACTAAATAATGTATTTTGCATCATAAATCCTGAAACAAGCATTATAATACAAACTGTCATGTCTACACCTATGTTGTGATTTTCAAGGATTGCAATGATATCATGTACCAGCTCCAGTGGCCTAGTGGTTTGAGTGTCTGCCCTGAGACTAGGAGATCCGGGTTCAAACCCGGGTCGCGTCATACCAAAGATTCTAAAAAATGGGACCCAGTGCCTCCCTGCTTGAAACTCAGCATCAAGGGTTGGATTGGGGGTAACTCCCTGCGACATACTAGCATCATGTCCAGGGGGTGTACTTGTACATCAAGCTGCCTTACGCTACAGAAACAGGAGATAGGCTCCTGCCCTATGAGATTCATAGCCTGGCCGATTCATATGGTCTTCATAGCTCAGCAAGGCATACTATGTACATCATCAAACTGTCCAGGTGCATAGTATCACAGTTTTTTTTATGTCTGTTGCATATAGGCCTACAGTCTTTTGCATACATGTTGTGTAGAGGCCAATTTGTGCTTTAACCTATAACCACCGATTAGTGTAAAACTTTGTATGCACACTTCCCAGAGGCCAAGGAAAAACCTGTGCCCTGCATTTTTCACATCTGCCATTTATAGCGCCACCAGAAGGCCGACTTACAGTATGTAAAACACATTCTTCAATATTACTCCTTCAGATTTTATCCGAAAATCACACAAATCAGTACACAGTATCTCTACAGTGATGTAATCATGACAGATTTGTCAGATATCATATTCTATCTAATTGGCTAACATTGAATTCCAAGGTTTTTGCTCCTTTTTGAACAAAATGTCTCAAACGCAGCCTGCTATGTGTGTGAGATTTTGCACACACATTCCCACTAGGCCAAGGAACAGATGCCACCCTTCTCACATTGGCCTGTTATAGCGCCACCAGCGGGTCAATTTTAGCAAAACACCTTTTTGGAACAAAATGCTTCAAATCCCGCATGCAGCGTCCGATTGCCGTGAAAGGCCCAAGAACACGTAGCACCCTTTTCACTTTGGCCTATTATAGAGTCACCACTAGGCCAAAAAAAACCTACTTGACCTGCCGGAGTCCTGTTCGGAAGAACACTGCTTCTAGTTTTTCTTTGATGTCTTCTTTGCTTTCCCTTGATGCCTTTTTGCTTTCCTGCTTTTTATGCCTTGGCCACTTTATCGCTGCTTGCAGCTATATTTGCTACTTGAACTTGAACTTTTTGTTTTTTTCCCCCTGTATATTAAAGTTAATGGGACACCAACTTTAGCGGCTGATAACACCTGTGACTCAGGAAGGGTTTTCATACCAAAATATAATCTACAGATTATATTATATTCAAAAATGCTAAGTAACCTTTGCCACCTTTCGCATATAGCGACATCTTGTATGGCCCATGGACTACTACTTTTGTGCAACACTCATGTATGATGAAGTAGGGCTTTAATTTTGGAAAAGAAAAAAAAAAGAAAAAAACATACTGTACACATTTGAAACTTGGAGATAGGAGGTTTCTGCCCACCAGTGACGATATACAGATCTACAAGCTCACATTTTTGAAAAATCTTGAAAGAAAAGTTGAATAGTTTTCTCTTTGTGGGGACACATTTACAGATGGGGTGGGGGTGCGCGGCCACAATAGGCTATATATATCATTTTGGGGGGTCCTTGGTAGAGGAACGTTTGAGAACTACTGATTTACAGTAGAAGAAGACATTTTTAGAATCGGCCTCGGGTTTTAATGGGTTCACCTTTAATCTGCTATCTATATCGATTCACCACTTTTTAGCTGCTTTCCTACCTACAAAACTGCTCCAAACTGCAGAGGCTTACAGCTTTTTTTTAAAAAAATTTTTTTGGGGGTCCGTGGCCAAATAAATATCATTTTGGGGGTCCTTCACATGAAAAGGTTTGAGAACCACTGACATAGTAGTCTCTGAAGAATAGACTAACTGAGCTCCATTTAAGTGAAAAGGACCTTTTCTTTGACGATGGCTGGCCAGATTGCTGACATATAGAAACATAGGTTTTTCAAAAAAATCTTAGAAGGATTCAAAAGACACTTATAGAATCGGGTAAAAATTCTAATTTTCACGATTTTTCAAAAATAGCAGATCTACAAGCTCGCAGCGCGGCACTCGGTGCCGCGCTGTGAGCTTGTATATCTGCTATTTTTCAATAGTTAAGGCATAAAATAATGATATACAATAATGTGTACCTGTTCTAAACTAATGCCCTAGTGTGCGTGCGTGTCAGATCTTCCTGCAGGAGGAGCTGTACCAGCTGCTGGAGGCCAAGCGGGACCGCCTGCAGAACATGGCAGCCATGGTGCTGCAGAGATACACCCGCATGTACTTCGTCCGCGTCGCCTTCCTCAAGTTCAGGCAGCGCATGATGTTGCTGCAGGCCCGCGGCAAGGCCTTCATGGCCAGGTGAGGAGGCAGGGGTTTTCAAAGTGGGTGACGGCCGGGGGGAACCTTGGGGTGCCGACCGACCGTGACGGCAGTCCAGGCGGTGCCTCAGAATAATTTGATGATATATTTATTTGGAATTCAGCAATGTCACTACATCAATATCACTTCACTATGCGGAGACCTGATTTGCACTGTACTTGATGAGTTATTTTTCCATCTTCACCAAAAATAGCAGATCTACAAGCTCACAACGCGCCACATTGTGATGCGTTGTGACGCGTTGTGAGCTTGTAGATCGGCTATTTTTGGTGAACCTTCCCTCCGTTACGGGAGATGTTTTACTGTACACACCCGCGCGACCCCTCATCAGCTTACATTGATCAAAAAAGGTAAAAGAAGCGTTCGTATTGGCGACGTGCCACGGTCAAAGCGGTTAACGAGCGTTAACGTTCAAAGCAGTAAAAGAGTTAAAGGGATCAAAATAAAATCAACGTTATTTTCGACCTTTCTCTGTCCCAACACACATTATCTTTAATAATAGAACATCTTTGCCCGTGTGAACTGACGCGATGCTTCATATTTTCAAGTTCATACTGTACAGTGTGTAAACACAGACTCTATTCTAAAGCTGCGGCCAAACCTGAAACTATTTCTTCTATTCTAGTCGCTTCTATCGCTTCACTTTGGTCACGCAGGTCCACGTTGGTAAAAAATCATGTCCCGTTGGAATCAAGGTGAAACACCCGGAAAAAAGGGAGTCCCAACACCAAACACCAAAAACATGCCCGTGTCTCCGGACAACATCAACGCTGATTGGCTGTCAGGACGCGATGGGAAGCGAAGGTCGCCTGCCCGAAGCAACCGTTTGCGCCGCCCCGTTCGGATCGTTCGCGCCGCGCCCGTTCGCGCCGCGCCCAGTCGTGCATCGTCTCGTCTTTGCATTGACTTTGTATGTAATCGTGCCGCTCGAACTATCCAGGTTTGAACCCAGCTTTATGACTTGACTAACCCCTTACGCCCTGCAGTGTGTATTTTAGTACATTTTTTGCCTATAATGACATGCCCAAAATATTATACAATATTATTATATATTGGACGCCGGTTTGAAAGTGTTTAATGCCTTAATGTCCTGTTTGAACAGGCAGGCGTACAAACTGAGGAGGAAATGCCTCATCAGGTTCCGCTCCAATGTGTGGCTCATCGTCAACCGCCAGCGTTACATGAGGGTATGTACTGTATGTCAGATACGCACTGTGGACACATACTGTAGACCAGTGGCTCTCAACCTGTGGGGGGTCCCCGAATTATTTTGGGGGGTCCCCAGATGATTAACTTAATGTGCAATATTGTTGTATCTGCACGTTTCGAAAATGACAATTTAAGGACTTTTTAATACCTCTAAAATGGCAAATTAAACATTGGCGAAATTGTCAAATATTAGAGGCAGAAATTGTGAAAATAGCAGATCTACATGCTCACAACGCCTCGCAGCAACTGTGTTATACAAAATGTAATGCCTCAACTCTTAGTGCTAGCCAGTTAAAATATGATTATTTGGGGGGTCGTGGCCTGAAAAGGTTGAGAACCAATGCTGTAGAATACTGTACAGCAGTGGTTCACGCAGCTTTTAGCCCACGACCCAAAAGAGAAACTAGACGTTCGTCTGGGACCCAAACTAGTGAAAATAGCAGATGCTCAAGCTCAAAACCTGTCGCTTTGCGCTGCGCCTGTGAGCTTGTAGATCGGCTATTTTCACTACTACTTTAAACATTAGTTTTCTAATTTATGGAATTTCTTCGATTTTAATGAAGATGCAATCTTGTATGAAATTCTTTTGAAAGAAAAAACACTGAATTTTTTCTCTTTTTTTTATGTTTTGAAATAATAACAATGAAAATCAAAATGTATTGGAATCCCCGAAATATAAAGGGAAATGTATTTACTCGTGAATGACCCATAAAATAATTGTCCACCACCCACAAACTGCTCCCAGCTCCGTTTTTGTGAAACAGTGCTGTACAGGAGTGAGTGTGTTTTATGTTAGACTTAGACAGAACGTTGAATGTTGATTAAAGGAGCTCATGAATTAATGGTAAAACTCTGGTCTTTTTGTCTAGACAGTGGTGAACGTTGCGAGGAAGGCAGAGGAGGTGAGTGAAATGATGGAAAGTGGGAGGGTGAAAGATGTAATAAAACATACAGAATAAGTTATTATGACAGCAACATACATGTGACATCAGGAATCAATCTATTGAACTTATCTTCCTAACATACTGTACAGTAGTAACATAATGTAGCATACTTTAATAAGTAAGGGATAACAACTGGCTCCGCGGTCGTTCTCCAGAAATAACAATCCCGACAGCCTGATAACTCCCCAATGCCGAAGGGATTGTTATTTCTGGAGAATGGCCAAGGAGCCAGTCGTTATCCCGCTTATTGCCCGGCTAGTCAATAAAATTAATAACTTGACTCAAATTAAAAACAAGACAAAGTATTTCCTTGTTTACAGACTGCTGAAAGTGTTCCCGAAGTGTTGCGCTGAGCGTCCCCCCAGCCCAGCTCAACACTGTCATCTATTTCTTGCTTAAAATATTTTTCAAAACATTCTTGAGAGCAACGCTTAGTTGTAAATGACGCTGTGTGTTTGTTTACATGGCTGACGGATACAGCACTAAATTCACGCAGCGCAGCCTGAATGCAGCAGGTGCTCTGAGCCTTTGATTAGGCAGCGGTCCGTTATAGAGCGCAGTCATTATACGCCTATAATTAACCGCTGATTTCAGCGCTTGACCAATCAGAACCAAGCATTCAACCAAGCTGTGTAATAACCTTGACAGGGTGCTTAGAGTCTTTATCACCCTGAAGGGGGTCCATCGTTAAAGATGAAACGTTAAAGATCAGTGCTCATAATAACCACACCCAGGAGACATGAACGCCTCTGATGTGTGTGTGTGTGTGTGTGTGTGTGTGTGTGTGTGTGTGTGTGTGTGTGTGTGTGTGTGTGTGTGTGTGTGTGTGTGTGTGTGTGTGTGTGTGTGTGTGTGTGTGTGTGTGTGTGTGTGTGTGTGTGTGTGTGTGTGTGTGTGTTCATAG
>NC_137812.1:24823134-24830634 GCF_963921795.1 Nannobrachium achirus | reverse complement strand
TACCCCTGACACCCCACACTACATAGTACTGCTTTAAGTGCCAGTTGGGTACACTATACAGTATATTGATTTTGAGCAAAATGTGTGTGTGCGACTGTGCGTGCGTGTAGGAGCCACTGTTTGGGATGCTGTCAAAACCACTAGAGGTGTCTCTACTCAGAACGGACGAGGAGATGAAAGAAGCAGCCGTGGACATCTTCATTCTGGTATATTTTTACACACAAACATCTCCATTCTGGTATAATGTTGTACACACAACTGTCAGAGCTAGGCAGAGTACATTTTGAGTCAGAGCAACACAGGGCTGTCATCTTATTAGCTTGGTGGGTCTGTGGACCCCCTGCGGGGTCCGCAGATGACCTGCCTCCAAAAAATGGTATGTGCCTTCCCAAGCTTATCTCCCCCTGCATGCCTACTGGGCGGCAGGGGCTCAGGGGTAGTTGCCATCTTAGAACACAGAGGGTTCCCGAATAGGGTTCCAAGTTCGATCCCGGGCTACCCCAGAGTTTTTGTCGGAGAGTCCTCCAGCAAGACTCTGAACCCCTACCGTAGTTGCTCCCGGTGCGCAGGTTGGTTGGTTGCCTTGCATGGTTTCCTCCGCCATCGGTGTGTGTGTGTGAATGGGTGAATGTAATGCACAATCTCTGTAAAGCACCTTGGATAAAGGCGCTATATAAAAGCACCATTTACCATTTTACCTACTGATTTGTGGGTCTGCAAATACTTTGTGTGCGCACATCCCCGGGTATGGACAAGTCTATCTATAATCACTAGTTCACCTACTATGTTAAACTCCACACTTCAGAGACATTGAAAGCGATGTGTTGAATCAAATGGAAGTGAATGGGACACGTACGGTATGTGAGACCATGCCCTGATAATGCAGGTGACAACGGTGAACAAGGACATGAGGAGCCTCCCAAGTATAAACTATCACAATGGAACAAACAAGACAATGATCCAACACGGACTGGCTTTGGTAACGAGAAGACAATACACATTGGTGTGATTACAAATGAGAAACAGCTGAGGCAGACAGGAGAACTAAAGGAAACTAGACCAGGAAACGTAATACACATAGAAAGACAAGAAGACAAGACAGTAAATGAGGCAGAAAGTCTCGACTGCTACGGTTCTCAACTCGTGTCCTGTTCGTTTAATCAATTAGGCATCTATAGATGTGCTGTTCAGTCGATTTAGTTTAAATTGCAACGGTCAAATGATATTTAAACCTCATTATTTAGCCCAGTTACTACGCATATTAACATGCAAACAGAAGGGCTCATCAGTGCTCAACAGGGACAACTTGCATCAGAGAAAATAATAAGCTGCAACCTGGGCACTCCAGGAGAGAGAATAAATTATAATGGAGCACGCGACTGGCCTGCACGTGTCTGTGCCTGTTTGACTCTGAGGAAGACGAAACGCCAGTCACTCCTGCAAAACAATAAAACACACGCAGACCAGTCGAGTAAATAAGCCTTGCGGAGCCATGAGGCTCACATGTTTCTGTAGCGCGAGGCAGCTTGATGTACAAGTAGCCTACACCCCCTGGATTTTACGCTAGTAGGTCGCAGGGAGGGACCCCCTATCCAACCCTTGATGCTGAGTGCCAAGCAGGGAGGCACTGGGTCCCATTTTTTGGTATGACCCGGGCCGGTGATCGAACCCCGACCTCCCGGTCAGGGCGGACACTCTAACCACAAGGCCACTGAGCTTGCTCCAGTATATTATGAGACTTTATTATGTTTAGCTTTTTTCTAATAGCAAAGGGAAATTGAGTTGAGCAAGTCTAACAAGCTACAATTGCCTGTAAAGAACTGGATTTGTGCTTAATTAATACAGCTTTATATGAAGGTATATGGTATAATAACCTTTGTGTGTGTGTGTGTGTGTGTGTGTGTGTGTGTGTGTGTGTGTGCGCGTGCGTGCGTGCGTGCGTGCGTGCGTGCGTGCGTGTGTCTGCGTGTGTCTGCGTGCGTGCGTGCGTGTGTGTGTGTGCTGGTTGTAGATCCTGCGGTTCATGGGTGATCCAAACCTCAACGGGTGTCAGGAGAATCTGTTTGGAAACTACATCATCCAGCGAGGCCTCGCCAGTCCCAGCCTCCGAGACGAGATCTTGGCTCAATTGGCCAATCAGGTGAGGAGACCCAGTCCTCCCTCAAGCCAATCAGAACATAAAGAATACTTAAGGGATCCCGTGTCCCTCATTTTAACTGTAATGTTGTGTTTAAGTCCTGCCTAACCGCAAGCCATCCTCATGTCTATCTTTCTGTCTCCTATGTGATGATAGTTAGTTATATACTGTAGATCAGGGGTTCCCAAACCCTTTTGGCTCGGGGCACCCCTATAAATATTGCTTTCATCCAAGGCACCCCTGCATTATTATATTCCTAATTTTCACTCCCAGCACCTTATATTTATAGCATATTTTAGCGATTATGTTGCGAGGAAAGCGAGATAATAGCCATTTTGGTTAGAACTCACTGAAAATAACTTTGTACTTAGAGTATGATACTAAATATATTTTTAAATGTCCCAATAAATTTCAAATATTATCAAATTATTTTGCGGCACCCCTGGACTGCCGTCGCGGCACCCCAGGGTGCCCCGTCACCCACTTTGAAAACCCCTACTGTAGATAGATAGACAGGCAGATTGATGGATTTCTTTATTTTTGCGTCCCACATGGACTTATACAGTAGGACACAACATACATCATAGCATAGGTGTACAATCAGGGTCGAAATTTCAGGCAGGCCACGAAAGCCATGGTCGTTGTTGCCCCTCAGTTTGGCCTTGTGCCCCTCAAAAGAAAAACTAGACTGCACCCTGCCGAGGTGCCAACTTGCGACAGGTGCACTCGTGGCCATGTATGTATGGCCTACTTTGCGCCCCCCGTTATTTATATCAGGTCTCACTTGTTGATGGTGACGTCACCAAGAATTCTGGTCCCTCATTGGCTGTTGAAGGTGACTCCACCAAGAATGCTGATCCATTATTGTGGGCTCGCCGAAGGCGAGAACACTATGTTATCCTCATGTTATCCTCATTATTATAGAGTGAGTTCCGCCGCATATTTGTGCTGCATATTTGTGCCGCAGACAGTAGAAAGGCAGAGCCACTAGCCAATGAGTATTGGTGTATTGGAGTATTGGTTGAGCTTCACATGACAGTTAGCACACTGCAGAATAATAGTCACGTTGGCAAACATAAGAAATGAAGAACAATTTATTTGATTTGAGTTGAGTTTTTATTTTAGTTATTGTTGTGGGCTCGCCTGAAAGGCAAGAACACTATGTTATCCTCATTATTGTGGGCTCACCTGAAAGGCGAGAACACTGTTATCTTCATTATTTATATATAAAGTGAGTTCTGTCGCAGACAGTATAAAGGCAGTTATTTATATCGTGAGTTCCGTCGCAGACAGTACAAAGGCAGGGCCCTTAGCCAATGAGGTGCAATTGAGGTGTGGAAAATCTAGGAGTGGTGTTAGCTGGAGTATTGGTTGAGCTTCACATGACAGTTAGCACGCTGCAGAATATAGTCACGAGTGAGCCCACACTGTTTCGTAGGAACAGTATTTCTAGTTTGGTTTCATATTTGCACCAGAGCAGTGTTTAAAGGCCATGGATGGTGGAGTTATAGTCACTGTGCGCCTGGTCAGGTCTTTTGAGCACAGAAACTTCAAACCAGTCGTGTTCCGTGATGTGAATTTAGACCAGAGAGTGGAGGAGTTTATCCAGCTTGTGAAGGAAGATGTTTCTACGAGAGCAGGACTTCCAACGCCTTTCAAGACATTTGGTTACGACACCATGAAGATCATCCACCAAGCACACGGAGCCAAGACCAACGAGCTAGTGATGAGCATGGAAGATGATGACCAGCTTATTCTGCAAGACGGTCTGACCCTCAGAGCTGCTGGTGTTGCAAAGGAAACAGAGCTAGCCTTCTTCAGGAAAGAAGATTATGGTCTTTATAAAGCAAATCCCAAAAGGAATTGGTGACCACAGCACATTACACATTAGAATGTTCTCAAAGGGCACAGGGAAAACACCAAGCATGCCAGTCATTGGAAAAAAAGAATAAGGTGCCCTCCACACTAGGCACGGTCACCGCCTCCTAGCAATTCATTTTCAATGGGAGGCGGGCGGCTATTTCGGCCGCGCAGCGAAGTTTTGGGGCGGCGAGGCGAGCGGGCACGTAAAAAAATCTACCGCGAGCGTGCTCGTTTGTGCATGCGTACGCGGGCGGTGAGAGATGGATTGTGTTCATCTTTGTGAAATACCGCGTGGCGTTTACTCACTGAGCGAGTGTGTTTGTGTCTCACCGCAGTGCGGCCACCGCTGATCCTAGCGGCAGCCCCGACGGCAACTGCGCCTAGTGTGGAGGGCACCTTAGTTTATTTGTTAATTTCTGATTTAGTATGTGATTGTTGCCAATGCTGTTGATTTGAAAAATAAACTAGAACTGCACTTGTGTACAAGTAGCTCACAACTGGCATCCCCACTGGCGGTGCCGGTGACATCACCACTGGCATCACCAGGAATGCTGGTCCCTCATTGGCTGTTAACAATGACCATGCCAGAAATGCCGGTCCCTGATTGGGTTACGAGCTTAAACAAAGAAGGACACTGACATACATACCCAGCAGAATGCAGTACTTGCAAAGTCAACAGTAGGCCAAAAGCTCCCACCACCAGCAGGTAGATGGGTATAATGGGCTGCCTGGGGCATTCTCCGAGGTACATTGCACCTATTGCAATCTGTGCAGGGGACAAGATGCCGACAAAAGAACACGTAAAAGCATGGGCTTTGAGGTTGACGGAGGATGAGGCAGAGGAGAATGTTGACGTTGCGGCATGTTGCATGTTGCTTCCAGATTCAATTGTCACTCTTGTGACAATTGGATCCTGTGACTCTTGCCATATTTGGGAATACATGGCTGATATTCTACTGAACTGAGAAATTGCTTGATTCGAGGATTTGTTGGTTGAGCCAAGACTCACTGCAGTGGTGTTGAATTTATTAGAACTTAATTAACCAGAAAGCCGTCTTATCAATGGGAACTAGTGATGATCTCGATAATTGTAGCAAATTGCAAGGGTGAGTCAACTAGGAAGGTGTGAAGATATGTTTCAGTTCTTTGTTTCTTTGTCGAATGAGAGTCTGTTCGCTGCATGGAAGGTGTGAAGATTTGTTTCAGTTCTGTTTGGCTAACTCATGACATCATGGTCAGAACAGATTTTGATTGGTCTGTATAATTCTGTCCTCTTCCACCCATCTCCTCTTCTTTATCTTCTGCTCTCATCTGCTGTCATCTCTCCTCTCACGATCAGGTGTGGCGGAACCCCAACATTCTCAACGGGCAGCGGGGCTGGCTCCTCCTCACTGCTTGCCTCTCTGCCTTTCTGCCCTCCCAGAGGCTGGCCAAGTACCTGCTCAAGTAAGACTCATTCATACACTGCTAGCCTCGGCTCTCGTGTGGTTAGAACGTTTTCAGGCCAATAAGGACCCCTTAGGTGAGAGATAGATGAAGCAGGGATCCCAACGATCTGTTCATAGATACAGTATAGTTTCATTGTTTGACAGCACGATCAATAGTGTATTTTGTGTGTTTTCAGATATTTAACCACTTGAACGGTCAATACTTAATAACTTGACCTTTCACTCTGCACTTAGTCTGCTATTTTCCCTCTCCAAAGCTCTTTGCCGAAAATAGCTTTTTTTGGCTAAAATTCTCAGAATATGGACGCTAGGGTTCAAGTGGTTAATATAAGAAAGGGGGAAAAACTATTTCCTATCACACAAAGATTTGGAGGACCCCCTGTAGTAACTCTGAGGACCCCCTAGGGGTCCCGGACCCCCTGTTGAAGACCCCTGGGTTAGAACAATCCTTCCACATAGTTTTAGCCCCTACATGTGAATTTAGATCTCCCCCAGAAATATGGCACCATCTGGCAATACGCCAGACTACATTCAAGACTACATTCAGTACATACTGCATGTGCTGCTTTGGAATAGGCAATAACTGCAACAATTACAGTACGTTTCACAACCGAGACTATTAGCTGGCTGACTCCATGCTGTGTGCTTCTGTGGTCCGTGTGCCTTTTCATATGGTTTGGCAAAACCCCCCAAAGGAGTAGTTCACCCCCAAAATGACTTTTTTTCTATTGATTATGGAGACTTGAGTTAGTACATTTATCCCCATCGATTCCATTCAATGGGATACATTTATTGTAATCAAATTACTGGCTTAGGAATGCGGCAAAAAACAAAAAAATATTATTGAACTCAAGTCTCCGTGGCGTGAGTAATCACATCACTCACTTTTTGAGTTTTTATGTAAATGAACGTGCCTACTTGATCATACTACAGCGTCACACAACAGCATAAAAAACAAGCAGTTCCGCGAGCTCTGAGCGCGGCGCGTCCTTTTGCTGTTTTTTTTTCTTCTAATTTGAATCCTGAAAAGTAACGGTTTTGTACATAATGAGGTTTCCACATGACAGAGACCATATGGTTTCTGTGTGCATTTGCGTCTGCACGTGTGCACTCGCATGCAGATGTTGCTTATTTAAGATACGTACATGTATGCATAATGCTCACACATCTATACTGTACGTGTGTGCATTCACCCGTCTGCTGTTGTTGTTGTTGTTGTTGTTGTTGTTGTTGTTGTATTTACAGTTTAGGCATTTAGCAGACGCTTTTAATCCAAAGCGACTTACAATAAGCAGATAATACATCACTATAATAAACAAGATAACATGTCAGAACATCAACAACAATATAACAAATGCATATGAATATCAATAAATAAATAAAAATGTGACCCAGCATAGCAGAGGGGCATGTCATTTTGGAAAGCACAGCTTTAGACCAGCCCTGAAATTACTTTTTTTTTTTTTTTTAATGTGATAAAGCCACAAAAGCATTTCATAAATATCAGGCTACATTTCACTTAAGCGCCAGAGCTTAACTCTGCATGTAAATAAGACTTTTTTAAATTAATGTGAAGAGAAACCTCACATTTTGCAGGTTACATTTCATCTAAAAGGCTGAATTTCTCAGATCTAGTATTTCTGCATGGCATAACTCTATAAGCCATATCTACAAAACTGTTGGGTCAATCTTCACAACCAATATATCATTTTGTAGCTATGATTCCCAGCTGAAAAAATGAAATGACTAGCCCTCAGCTGTGTTCGGACACATATAATCAGTAAAGAAAAAAGGATTCTAAAAACCTAAAAAACAAATGCTATCTAGCTTCCTGTAAGGTCATTGAGTGTTTCAGTAGTGCTATGGGTTTAGGTGGAGTCTGAAAAGGTGAGTCTTCAGTCCACGGCGAAAGCTAGCGAGTGAGTCCGTTGTTCTAAGTGCGACAGGGAGTTTATTCCACAGCTTGGGGGCCAGGAGGGCAAACTGTCTCGGACGAGTGGATTTTTGTCCTGGGGCTTTCAGCGAGGGTTCTGTCAGCATCCCTGTGTTGGC
>NC_137812.1:24810634-24818134 GCF_963921795.1 Nannobrachium achirus | reverse complement strand
AACACATTTTCCGCGGTGATGGTGTAAAAAATCCATTATGCGTTAACATCAACGGAGACCAATTCACTTCCTTGTTGATTTCTCTGGCTGTGAGGCTCTGTGGCCAGTGACTGGTCTGAATGCACGGCAACACATAACAGGCAAATTCACATTCATTCTCGCATGACGCCGCCCTCTGCTGCCTGGCAGACCAAAGTGCACTATTGCACAATCAAAAAAAATAAAATAAATAAAAATAATTAAATGTCTATCTATCTACTATAACGTCGCAAAGGTAAGCCGCTTTTTGATGGCACCAGACCCAATAAATAAATAAATAATCTGGCAGTAGGAGAGTTAACTGTTGAAAAATAGCAGATCTACAAGCTCGCAGCACGGCACCGAGTGCCGCGCTGCGAGCTTGTTGATCTGCTATTTTTGAAGAAAAAAGAAAACGTGAAAATGTGGGCATTTTTCAAAAATATTTCAAATTCTTCTAAGGTTTTTTTGAAAAACTTATGTTTCCATGTCAGTGGTGCTCAAACCTTTTCATGTCAAGGACCCTCAAAATGATATGTATTTGGCCACGGACCCCCTTCTCAAAATATTTAGTTCCAGGGACCACCCAGAAGCAAAGTTTGAGTTACAAATGTTTGCTTAAAAAAATACATGTATTCAAAGATTTGCACACATTTTCACGACTTTCACAACAAAAATAGCAGATCTACACGCTCGCAGCGCGGCACTCGGTGCCGCGCTGTGAGCTTGTATATCTGCTATTTTTCAGTATTAAAGCCCCCGAAAAAAAATACACATGCACTAGACACACATCCACACACACACATTGTACTGTATACATACTTTGTTGACCGAGGTCTCCCAGGGGTCTGTACTTGGTCCCTTCTGCCCCCCCCCACACACACACACACACACAACAAATATTACCGATGTAATGTTCATCTATTTTTTGCCAAAGGTTTGCCTATTATAGAGGTTATGCGCATGACATCATCATCATACCCGGAAGTTATGTGGGAACGGCCTACTAAGTGGAAAAGAAACTACTTTCTGGCCTTGACAGGCCATACATCCAAAAATAAAAGTCCTGTCTGATTGCATTAAACAATGTTAAACTCACTTTGCCACTCGATTTGCCATTCACTTCTTGAAAGGCACATACCCTCTATATGACATGCTAGGGTAGTTAAAAAACAAAGTGAAATTGTAACAGGGGTGTGTGTGCGTGCGTGTGTGTGTGTGCGCGCGCGTGCGTGCGTGCGTGCGTGTAGAGGTGTGACGGAGGGACGGCGCGGTTGGTCGGTGCTTCTGAAGGAGCACGCCCAGTGGGTGGAGCTAGAGGGCTCGGACTACGTGATGGACCTCATGTCGGACCTGGAGCTGCCCGCAGACTTCCCCAAGCGACCCAGCTACTTCATCATCAGCGCCCAGAACCCCAACATGGTCCGACCCAACGCCAGCATGTAAGACAGGGTTCCCCGATTAGTTTTCCCCAAGGGCCGAATCATGTCTAGGGTACCAAGCCGAGGGCCATGACATTGCAGGGTGGCGACGGTGGCGTTCCCAACAGTTCAGATATCGTCGTTGTCGGGTGAAAATCTTGTATCTCCAAAACCGTTCGTTTTGCATTTATCATTTTAAAAATGATAAAATAAAAACAACCGATCTACAAGCACACAACACCTCGCGTTGCGAGGCGTTGTGTGCTTGTAGATCTGCTGTTTTCACTACTTTTGTGCGACGGCCTTGTATGATGAAGCAGGGCTTTACTTTGCGAAAGAACGTACAAATTTGGAGATACGAGGTTTCCACCCGACCACGACGATATACTAGTGTTGTTGCTGCTCTTATACCACCATTATTACTGGGGTTGGTGGGGGCCAGACAGTAGCCCCCCGCGGGCCGCAAATGGCCCGCGGGCCGCCTATTGGGGAACCCTGATGTAAGACATCGCCGTATTATCTCTACAGTGCAGTCGCTTTTTTACGCACTATAGGGTGGCACTATAGCACTCAATGGAAAATCCAAACTTTGAACAGGTATAACTCATACCCTGTTTGACCTACAGCCATGAAACTTTCACAGTATGTCCTTTCCCCTTTAGATCTCCCACCATTTTGAGTTTAAGCAATATTTCACGAGAGGGTGTGCATCACGGTTATTTGGCTCGACAGTCTTGCTGCAGGAACGAGCCGAAGGCGAGTTCCGTAGGCAGGACTGGAGTCGTGATAAGGCAGACCCTCGAGTGTAATATTGCGATTATACAACTCTTGCCCTTAAAAAAAACACGTCAACTTCATTTCATTGTATTTAAGATATACGATAGGAATTTGTAATTTTTTAATGCCTCATTTAGCTACTATGTCCCTGAACTTCACACGAAAACTGCTAGCCTAGCCGCCTAGCATAGTGTGGGGAGAGAGGAGCGCTTTCTCTCTTTCGTGACCAACGCAGCTGATTTCTTTATTTGATGAGACGCATGCAGTAGTGCTCATTACATGCACGGTTGGAGAGCCTGTTTTTCATTGAGAGGCTGACTACCTGTTGTATAATAAATGAAAAATCTATCTCCTCCTGTAATTTTGCACGAAACATTTTTACACATAAACCTTGGACCAATATCTAAAGGTGTATCTGAGCGGATTTTTATTTTATTTATTATTATCAAAAAAAATAAGGTTTTTATGAGCGAATGAGTGAGAATGAATTGCATTTTTACTTTTTTTTCGTCTTACAGAAGCCTGTTGGGCAGTGGGTTCGATGAGGATGCTTTTCACAACTCTGATGGATATGACCCATACACACAAGGTACACACTTTTTTTTTGCTTTTGGTAAAGCAAAGCCCTACTTCATCATACAAGACCGTCGCACAAAACTAGTGAAAACAGCAGATCTAATTGTGTGCTTGTAGATCGGCTGTTTTCACTAGTTTAATCATTTTTAAAATGAAATATGCAAAACAAACGGTTCTGTTACTTGGTTACATTTGTAAAACCAGGCTGTATAATAGCATCATTAAGACGTTGGTAATTTAGCACTGTGGTAAGGAAGGCCTCTTCCAGACCTATGGTTGAAAGTACAACCCACTTCCAAACTGGTCACGTCTCTACTGTCTTCATAAACAACAACAACATCTAGTGACTAGTGTATTAGATGTAACACACACATGCACGCACGCACACACACACACACACGCGCACGCACATTAGAGAGTTCAAGTTCAACTGCGTGCATTTTCCTTCTCTTTTTGCAGGCTTGGAGCCACAGAGAGGAATGGACCGTTATCTTGATACCCTGTTTGACCCTGTGCTCTCAGATGGAACCGGAGTAAGCTGCAAGCGCACGCACACACACACACACACACACACACACACACACACACACACACACACACACACGCACACACGCATACACACACACGCACGCACACACGCACGAAAAAAAACGCAACTGTCCTGTGTGCAAAGGGCTTTACTCACCTATCCTCGGGTGTAATCTGGAGACTCCTCAGTCTCTACCTTAACCTGTAGCACTTGGCCTAGTCTTGACCACCATGCAGGCTTATGCATAGGTTAAAATGCAATTTAGATACCATTTGATAAAATGCCAGGCTAATTTGTCGGCCTGGCATCCTATAGTTTGTATAGTTTCAGTGTACAGATTTTTCTTTATTTTATACCAGTGGTTCTCAACCTGTTCAGGCCGCGACCCCCAAAATAATCATATTTTACCTGGCGACCCCCTCACCCTGACGAGCACTAAGATTTGAGGCATTACACAATTTGTCTAACACGGTTCTATTGTGAAAATTGTAGATATACATGCTCACAACACCTCGCGTTGCAAGTCGTTGTGAGCATGTAGAGATCGGCTATTTTCACAATTTCTGCCTCTAACATTTTGGCCAATGTTTAATTTGTCAAGTTGCAATGATTTTTTCTCTTCAATGTCCCGCGATGCCATGGTCTCCATAGACTTCCATGTAATTTATAGTGCACGGATCATGCACGCCCATGCCTAGATTGCACCACGTGTGTGCACACTGTTCACAGCTTTCAAACAAAAAAATCCGCTTGGAAATCCGTTCAGGCATTCATGATTAACCAGCCATTATGTTTTCTTCAGATGTACACAAGCATGGCTGCCATGTTTGAAAGAATGGGTTGGTATGGGGGTTAAACATGCAATTTCGCAATCGCGATCATGCCTAATACATTTCTGGAGGTCCAAAAAGTTATTTTTTTCTTCAAAAACGGCCCAAACTCGGGAAACTCGGGGTTGGCACAGGGGTGGTACCTTTTCAAACTCGGGAAACTCGGGGTTGGCACCAGATGTGTTAAAAAGTCCTTAAATTGTCAGATACCCTCTATACACTCATACTGTATGGTTTTGCTTACTAGTGTTGAGTGAGAAAACATTGTTGCACATTAAGTTAATCATATGGGGACCCCCCACAGGTTGAGAGCCACTGTTTTTTACTATATGTGTTTAGGCTGATGCTAGTCTCTTGGTTTACCTATGGTCATAGATTACTGAAGTGCTACACTGTCTCTATTTATTTGATGTAATACCTTGGGTTTACCCACTGGATTAAGAGAGTCAATATGTCCCTAGTACTACACAGACACATGTGTCTGTGGCAAAGACTTTACCTTGTCCATGGAAAGTTTTAGATTATATATTTTACACACCATTATAATGTTCTTATTTTTATCATACCAATTACTGAATGTCAAGTCTCCATGTTTTCTTAAGAACATGTATGACACGCCAAACTTTGCACACAAACTCCTTGGCTGGCAAACCACAACCTCCGCCCCTGATTTCTCACATGGCCCTCTTCTAGCGCCACCATGAGGACACTTTTAGCCCTATCTCCGGCACCGTTGCCCCTATCCATGCCAAACTTTGCACACACACTCCTTGGCTGGCAAACCACAACCTCCGCCCCTGATTTCTCACATGCCCCTCTTCTAGCGCTACCATAAGGTTGCAGACCTGACGGTCGCTTATCTCCCGATTTTGCAGTCTTACTGGTGAGTCCACTAGTAGGACCCCTTTAACTCTGAGATTTACAGACCTGTTTTGGTCATTCACGGCTGTCCCTTTGTGTGTTTATGTCCGTAACAAAAATGTCCACCACAAGCCAACATGGCGATGAACCCTGGCGTCTGCTGAATGCCTAAACATTGTAAATTGTAGGATGCAGGTACAGAATGAGAGAGAAGAAGGATTCTTGGGGATATTAATTTGACAGTTGTCTCTTAGTAGTATAGACATCCCCAGGGGCGTCACACCAAATTCTGGGCCCTGGGTACAAGGATTCACTGTGGGCCCCCATGAATGTTAACTATTGAAAAATAGCAGATATACAAGCTCACAGCGCGGCACCAAGTGCCGCGCTGCGAGCTTGTATATCTGCTATTTTTGAGAAATCGTGAAAATGTGTGCAAGAAACCTATGTCAAGGACCCCCAAGATGGTATGTATTTGGCCACGGACCCCGATCTCAAAATATTTCGTTCCAGGGACCCCCAGATGCAAAATTTGAGTTAGAAATGTTCGCTTAAAAAAATACATTCAAAGATTTTCACACATTTTCACAACTTTTCAAAAATAGCAGATCTACAAGCTCGCAGCGCGGCACTCGGTGCCGCGCTGTGAGCTTGTATATCTGCTATTTTTCAATAGATAAAATTATTAGGGCCCCTCCACCTTGGGCTCCAGTAACTCAGTCCCACTTTCCTACCCCTTGTGACGCCCCTGGACATCCCACCTGACAGCCACTTGGAGCTGTCTCTCAGGAGACATAATGAATGTCCTCCGTGAGCATGCAAGGCCACTGACAAGTACTGTAGGGATGGGACGATAAGCGATATTATCGTTTAAACGCGATAATCGTATCGCGGAGATTTAATTTATCGTGATAACGTCCTCCTTCATGCACTGGGATCAATTCACCTTTTATTTTCAGAGCTGCATATCCGGTACCACTTAAACTCTCCATAATTGGTAAAAGTTACTTATAATATACGTACTTGATACAGTCTTTTTTTTCACTCTCTATCAAATGTCTTTGTAAAAAAACTGCTGATCTACAAGCTCACAACGTGTCGCAACGCAACGCGTTGTGAGCTTGCAGATCTGCTATTTTTTGGCAAATGTTCCACCCCAAGATAATGGATTTTGATTATCACGATAATATCGTAAATTGCGATTTCTTTTGTGACAATAATCGTAATATGAAATGTTCATATCGTCCCATACCTACTGACAAGGCTTTATCAAACTGTTACCCCGATGAGAGCATATTAATGAGCCAAGTCTTGATAGAATTGTCAGTGTTACTGGCTGCTGGCTGCCTTATTGTTACAGTACAGTAGGTCTATTATCATTGATTAATGGCGCAACAACGAGGCCTAATAAATAACAGCCCTTGTTTTATCGATTTTCAGATTTTGTCATATAAAACATTCAGCCAGCAGTGGTGGAAAAAGTACACACATTTTATACTTAAGTAAAAGTATCAATACTGTAATGTAGAAATACTCGGTTACAAGTAAAAGTCCGAAATTCAAAATGTACTTGAGTAAAAGTACAAAAGTATTGGCATCAAAATATACTTAAAGTACCAAAAGTAAAAGTACAAAATGTTTGAAAATAGCAGATCTACAAGCTCACAACGTGTCGCATCGCGACGGGTTGTGAGCATTTTTCGTCATAAGCAACTAAAACTATGACGAATAAACTATGTTGATTTTGTACTGCCATGAGTGTTTGGGATGGGGGGGGAAAAAAAAAAGACATCTATATTTGTACAATTTATTTCTCAACAATGTGAAAATCAATAAAGACATGTTTAAAAAAAAAAAAAAAAAAACTATGACGAAAAATGTTTGTCGACTAAGTTTTTTTTCACTGCCGAAAACTAAATAAAAATGTCAACAATATAAAAACTAGACTAAAACTTTTGGGAGGATCAATGGAGAAGAGAGTCATTTTATGTTTGGTTGCTCACAACGCGTCGCGCTGTGACGCGTTGTGAGCTTGTAGATCGGCTATTTTCAGCACGCAACCAAGTGTAAAATCAGCCATTACAATGTTATCAAGGCCTGCCAAAATATATTTTAGTTGACTAAATCGACTGTAGTTTTTAAAATCTTATGATATTTAGTCGACTAAAATTAGACAAAAACTAAATTACATTTTATTTAAAAGACTAACTAAAACTCAATCAAAATTTGGTGTCAAAACAATACTGCGTACTACACACTCTCACTTACTCAGCTATCCTCAGCAGGAGGTGTGTGTGTGGTGTTTGGAGCGTTGTCACCTCTGTCCGTCCTCGGTGGGGTCGGGGGACAGTGTGACACAGTGAACGTTCCAAGCCATGCTATCGGATGTGGCCGACAGGCATTAGCATGTATCAAACAACCCAGCAGCAACCTATTGCGTTACCCAGTTACCGTAGCTTGTCACTAAGCCACTAGATCGCCGCCGGGG
>NC_137812.1:24798134-24805634 GCF_963921795.1 Nannobrachium achirus | reverse complement strand
CCCGAGTTTGTATTGGTACCCTACCTGTGCCAACCCTGAGTTTCCCGAGTTTGGGCTGTTTTTGAAGATTGTTTTTTTCTTTTCTTTTTTTCAAAAACCTTTTTTTTTTCAAAAAAAATTTTTTGGACCTCAAAAAATGTATTAGGCATGATCGCAATCGCGAAATTGCATGTTTAACCCCCATACCAACCCCATCTTTCAAACATGGCAGCCATGTTTGTTTACATAATGTAAAAATATAATGGCTGATATCTCATGAATGCCTGAACGGATTTCCAAGCGGATTTTTTAGTTTGAAAGCTGTGAACAGCATGCACACACGTGGTGCATGATCTAGGCATGGGAGTGCATGATCCGTGCACTATGAATTACATGGAAGTATATGGAGACCATGGCATCGCGGACCTTCAAAGAGATTTAATTGATAGCAACAAAAGTGTTAATCACTGACTGTGATGTATAGTGATTATGTACCATTAACCTCCAGCCAAAATAACATTAGTCCCCTGCTGCTAGCATAAAACAACAGATTACCCCCCAGCTGCAACAATCAAATATTGACATGATATTGGCACAGCTAAACATTGTTACTGTGTCAACTGTTTTCCCCTTAAAGGAGTAGTTAACCCCCCAAAAAATACTTATTTTCTATCAATTACCCACCCTGAAGCCTTGAATTCTTTACACTTTTTTTTGTTTTTGTCGCATTCCTAAGCCAATAATTGGCGGATACTCCGGTTGACTGATGACCTGGTCATCAGATTATTGTCCATGAGTCCGAGTCTTCATGGGGCCGATTCATACTCCACTTTTAGAGCCAAATTTATTCGTCTCTGTCTAAAATACAATATGACGTCATTCAGAGGTTCAGGGGGCAGGTACCGTCATTCATTTCGGCTGTTCGGTGCCGCCGATATTTTGTGACTCTCCAAACCGAAGCGAAATAAATTTGGCTCTAAAAGTGGAGTATGAATCGGCCCACGGGGTGTGCAATTGATAGTAGTTTTCTAGGTGAACTACTCCTTTAAGAAATGTGTTGGGTGATCTTAAAGAAAGTAAGAATGTAAGAATCTGAGAGCTTTGCTTTCAGGAATTCATCAAGTTATCAAATCTAAACCTCTCTTAACCTTTTACTTAAGACAATAGAAGAAAGTATGATTTATAGAAGACATTTCTTCTCCAAGAGAGTCTCACAAATCCTGCCCTATGCTGTAGTTCTGTAACTCTTCCTGCCTTCCCCTTGTCTTCTTGTGTGTCCCTCTCCCTCCCCAAAGATCCTCAGCAGATGGTGCTGGCACAGCAGCAAGCGACTATCGCCACACAGCAGGCTGTCATCATGGTACGTAACCTCCTCCACTGACCGTTCACCCAGTGGACATTTTTGTTTCTTTTATGTCACATCCAGGGATGGAAAACTTCACGTCTCCGGGACATAAGAGCGGCATGGCTGCTGTTGTAACAGTCTTTTGTTTATGTCAGTGTGCAATGTGAACATAATGGCTTCTTGTTTTCATAATGTAGGTTTGCATTATTAAGCTTGATTGTGCTTGATTTCTCCGGGTACTATTTGTGAACCAGTCTGCACTTTAAAATGCAACGATCATGTAAGTTTGACAAAGAAATAAAGCCTCAAGAAAGTAGCCAGGCTGGCAGGAAAGTGTATAATTATCTTTCTCAAGAGAAGAAAAACATTAAAATGCAATGGTAATATAAGTTTTACCCCCACAAAATTAAAGGAACAATACTGTACTGAATTAAAAGGCTTCCTGGTCAGCAATTGTAGTCAATGGGCTACACATACAGTACCAGACAACCAGTACGGTTACTGTTTGTTTTTAACACAAATAAGGTCACATTTTCACATGTTTTCGTTGCTGTCCGTCAGAATATCCATATTCTTACTGGTATATGTGTTATGTTTTTTTTGTAAGTTAGCACCATACAGTACTTTGATCATACTCGAGTGTCACACAAAAGCAGATCTACTGGAGATTTATGAGATCTACTTTTGAATATGAATCTTGAAAAGTAACGGTTTTGGTTTTCAACCCGACAGCGACGTTCAACGTCTGACATGTTTTGTTGTTGTTTCTCCAGGCTCAGCAGGCCACCATGCACGCCATGACCACCATGACCAGCCCCCCCACCTCGCCCATCACCAGCCCCCCCACCAGCCCCCTGATGGGCTACGCCCCCAGTCCCTACGCCTACTCCCCCGTCCCACCCAGCCCCTACGCAAACATCCCCCCCAGCCCCTACGCCAACATGCCTCCCAGCCCCTACCAGACAGGTGATCACCCCACCCCATCCCCCCTTCTTTTTTTACTACTCTGTGTTTTATATTTCTGATGATATAGAATTTGGGTGTTATTGCAAGTATTTGGATATTTCAAATCCTTTTTTTTGTTTTGTTTCTATGTCAGTGGTGCTCAAACTTTTCATGTATAGGACCCCCAAAATGATATGTATTTGGCCACGGACCCCCATCTCGAAATATTTAGTTCCAGGGACCCCCGCCCCAGAAGCAAAATCCAATTTACAAATGTACGCTTCAAAAATAGAAATATTCAAAGATTTGCACACATTTTCACGACTTTTTTTCAAAAATAGCAGATCTACAAGCTCGCAGCGCGGCACTCGGTGCCGCGCTGTGAGCTTGTATATCTGCTATTTTTCAATAGTTAAAGTATAAAATAATTAAATCCCCTCCGCCTTGGGCCTTCAGTAACTCAGTTCCACTTTCCCCCCCCTTTGTGACGCCCCTGCCTACAGGAGACCTGCCTCCGAGCCCCTACCCTCCTGCAGGGGCCCAGCCTCATCATGCTCAGCAGCCCCACCAGCAGCAGCACCAGAGCCCCCACCCCACCACCACCCAGCCTGCCAGGCCCACCCAACCTCCGCCCAACCGCGGTGGTCCTGCACCGGTCATGCAGCCCGGCTACACCTCACCCAGCAAGATCAAGTCTGAGCAGCAACAGGTCAGTTACACTTACTAGGGCATTCACCAAATATTCGAATATTCGAATATCAAAGTCACTAATCGACGTTGTTCACCAAAGTCGAATATTCGCTTATTTAAACATTTTAATTGTTTTTTCTTTAAAAAAATATATAGTTTATAAAGCTTGGCGAGATAGGAAGTCATAGGAATGAGTTGTCAATGCCCCTGGTGGATGAATTTGTTAATGCTATACCTCCGCCACCGGGGTTGGGCGGAGGTTGGGTGGGCCTGGCAGGCTGGGTGGTGGTGGGGTGGGGGCTCTGGTGCTGCTGGTGGGGCTGCTGAGCATGATGATGCAAAATGCATCATATGATGCAAAACGCATCACTAGCACAGCTAAAATACTAAAATATCTCAAAACACAGATTGAATACAAAAAATAACTCAGGATTGTGTTGATCGTTTCCCAAACAACAATAAAACAAGATCTGGTTGTCCCAGAGGTGAAGTGGCCCTTTAAGTACACAGTACTTAAAGGAGGTCTGTCACCTAAAGGGTTACTGTCACTTTAAGAATCATCTTAAAAAAAAAGTTAATATTTTTATGATGTCATTGTGGGGATGCGCAATTATAAGCCAATCAAATTAATTGTCTGTACAGCCTGACCAGTACAGTACGTATGACTACTACTTACTGTACTGGTCAGCTGTTGTTGGGGGGCGAGGGGCAGATTACACTGTGACATGAGTTTCAGACTGTTTCAGACCGTTTTCAGAGAAGCATATGTCACAGTGTAATCTGCCCCTCAACCCCTTTAGGTGACAGTACCCCTTTAAGTAAATGTACTTAGTTACTTTACACCACTGCAATTAAGCCACACTGAGTGCACTATATAACATCACCGCCCAGCGCCTACTGCACTCACTAAACTGTGCTCACACCCGGTGGAGCAGATACTATATAGCATTTAATCAACATCCTCTAACAGTGTGTTATACTGTCTGACAATGACTTGGCATTGGTGCAGTACAATGTAATGTACAAAGCCTCACAATGGGTCAATGCATGGGGCCAGGGATCAATACTTACTGTCATGGTAATACTATTCCCCTGTGTGGCTTTCCTATGCAGATTGAGCCGAAGCAGAAGGCTCCAGCCATACCCATAGACAAGGACAAAAAAGTCAAGAAGTATGGTAAGTGTGTGTGTGTGTGTGTGTGTGTGTGTGTGTGTGTGTGTGTGTGTGTGTGTGTGTGTGTGTGTGTGTGTGTGTGTGTGTGTGTGTGTGTGTGTGTGTGTGTGTGTGTGCTTGCGTGCATGCGTGCATGCGTGCAGGATGCGTACGAGCGGGAGAGAGAGCGGGAGAGAGAGCGGGAGAGAGAGATGGATGGATGGATGGATATTTATCTGTTGTTTGTGTGTGTTTGTGTGCTTGCATGTGCATTCCAGCCCCGGTGGCAACGTCGCCAGCGCCCCCTACTGGAGAGGTGGTGAAGTGTTCGGTTGTCCCCTCAGACCCCATCATCCCCAGCAGCCAGGACATCAGGGGTAGGAGGCTGTGTTGATTGACAGGAAGCTTTCATCAGCTGACCTGGACTGTCTGTGTTGTTGTGTGGATAATAGTGCAGACACGTGCACACATAGACATCAAAGGGGACTTGAGCCCCTGCCCTTTTACCCGTCTGTAAAAAGTGCCCTCTCCAGACCATGAATGCAGTTTTCACTATGGTGAAAGAAATGCAAATGCCCTCTTTCCATGCCATACCCCGAAGGTGGCATTCAAGTGAATTGCCTTGTCCAAACTCTCCTGAACTTGAATGCAGTGTCTTATGCTGAAATAATTGCCCTCACTGTGTAGAAATCAATGCCATTACGGCACATCTCCAGTATCACCTTTTTTATGCTTAGTTTAGTGTGGTAATGTGGTATCAAGTATTGAAAATTTTCAATATTTTCATCAAAAGGCCCTTTTAGAAATTTCAGCCCCTGCCTCTCTAATATTTTTCTCTGCACGTCCCTTTAATAGTGGATAATATTATAGCTGCTGTCTCAAATGTCCACGCCTTCAATCTGTATCTGAACACACGAGGGAGAAGATGCAGAACAATGCGGAGCATGAGACACTCACTCAGCCTGTACTATAATGGATTTTATATCTCCTCACTTAATCTCGGCTCCACTGACAACCTCAATTAGCTCGTTCCTTAATGAGGGTTAAAGTGTACAGTGACAGAGAATTCACAATAAGCCAATAAGTCAGCGCTCCTAGACTCTGGAGCCATTGAGTCCAGGAGCACAACATGATGAGAGCAATTACATCCGTTGACTACTAGAGCCTGAGCAATGTCAGACAGTGGCGTCAGTTCGGCAAAAGCTAGGGTATGGCAAAGATGGGAGTCCTCATGGAAAAGAGGCATTACATTTTGTATAACACGGTTCTATTGTGAAAATAGCAGATCTACATGCTCACAACGCCTCGCACCGCCTCGTGCTGCGAGGCGTTGTGAGCATGTAGATCAGCTATTTTTACAATGTAAAAAAAAAAACACACAGGTTTCTTGGGCTGGATATGGCAGCCTGGAACGGTTGTTCAAGTGCAGCTAAACTTAGCATGTTAGTAAACGTGCCACAATTAACAATAATGTATTGCACCTGTGCAGCTGACCTGTGGAACCTGGGAATATACAATTTTGTCAAGATGGGGAGAATACAAGTGTGGAGAATATAATTATAATATCTTGTTAAAGTGACCATTATGTAAAATTTTGCATTTGTAGTTATTTTACTGTAATTTAACAACATAATAACCAGCACAGATAGAGAGACATAAGTAACTTTTATTTCCCCCCCTGGACCCAATGTATGGCAGCTGCATACCCCTGCCATACCCAATTGACGCCCCTGATGTCAGATTGTTATGTCCGACGCCGATCCCCATTTATTTTTTATTTTTTTATTTTTTTAATGTTGCTGTTGGGCAGAAACCATATTTCATATAACGTTAAATGTTGAACTATGTGTGCAAATCAAACGCGGCCCTCAAACCTACGTCTATCGCCAATCCCACTGATATCCCCATATGGAGATCTGTGTATCTGTCAGTAAATGCCCATATATGGGCAATCAGATATGCCCATATATGGAGATCTCTGTGCCTGTCTGTCCTTGCCCCTTTTATGCCCATTTATGGAGATCCCTGATGTAATCAGTATTCAGTATATGCCCATATATGGACACGCCCCTTTTGTTCAAATATATTTGGGCGTTGCTGCATTGGAAACTCCTTATATGGTTATGGCTGAGTCATGGTGACATACTGTACTGTATGTCCGCCCGCAGGCTTTTATTTATGATTTTTTTTTGTCACCTCCCTGGTACCTTCTTCTCCTGTAAAAAGGTGAACGGACGCTAGACCCCACCTCCCTGCTCAGGGATACTGTGCGCTAGTGATGGATTTCTTTTTAATTACCGTAGTTAATGGATGGAACCGCATCAGATTACGGGAAGAAAAGGACTAGTCAGGAATTCTCTTTTAAGCCGGAGGATATACAATATACATGCAATATGGCCTATAACGTATTACATAATAATAATGTTCTTGTTGTTTAATGTGCATCCTTCTGTTCTTACTTGACATTCTTTTGAAGAAATCATCACCAGATATAACTCACCACCTCCACCACCGGACGTTGTGCCACCTGGCAAGGGGTGAGCTCAACTACAATTATTATTACTCAACTACAATTATTATTGCTCAACTTGACTGCTCAGTCAAATTTGTGCTGGAGTTAAAGTACTGGGGTACTTGCCTTGTGCTATGCTATACCATAAAAGGTCAGTCCCACCGGGCAAGATAAAAATATCGTTCTCAATTGAAGTGGATGGGAGTGTCCACGCTAGATGCTACCATCCACTCCCATCCACTTCAATTGAGAAAGATATTTGTTATCTTATCTTTATCTTGCCCGGTGGGAATGACCCTTAAGGCCTGTTGAATATGGTTATGAGGATTCCTGTATTCCTTGTGTTGTGTGCAGTGACCTTGAAAACCCCTAGCCCCAATCCCTGGGGGATTGCATGATTAGAGCCACACGTACAAAGTTAGCCTACATTACATCATCGCTTATTAATCCTTTGTTTTAAAATGTGAAACTTGTGTGTATCCTTGCAGGAGACCAGAGGGCAAGTTTAAAAAGAAACAGACCCCTCGTGATGAAGCCTTGCAGATTCTGAAACCCCAGATGGACAACCCTCCTGCTCCACGGGTAAATTTTTACTGCAAATGTTGATTCGGGTTTAGTCATAGTCTTTTGCACTTGACCGCTACTGTTATATTTTACCCTAGCATCCATATTCTGGGCATGTCATAATAATAATTGCGACCGTCAGGTCGCAGTTACTATCAAAACCTCCAACAGCTGTCTGTCAGTCCCTCAGTCAGTCCCTCCATCACTTCACACTATTGGCCCTACTCTTATCTCCGGCACCGTTGCCCCTATCCATGCCAAACTTTGCACACACACTCCTTGGCTGGCAAACCACAACCTCAGCCCCTGATT
>NC_137812.1:24790634-24793134 GCF_963921795.1 Nannobrachium achirus | reverse complement strand
GACGTTTTCAGGCCAAGGACCCCTTAGTTGAGAGAGAGATGAAGCAGGGACCCCCACAACCTTTTCATAGATTCCATAGTCTAATCGTTTGACGGCACAATCATCAGTGTATTTTGGATTCATGTCAATTTGTGTTTTCAGATATTTAACCACTTGAACCGTCAAAACATAATTAACTTGACCTTTCACTCTGTACTTAGTCTCCTCTTTTTACCCTCTACACCAGACCTCTTTGCCGAAAATAGCCGATCCTCAGGCTTGTGAGCTTGTAGATCTGCTATTTTTGTCTAATGTTCTCAGAATATGGACACTAGGGTTCAAGTGGTTCATATAAAAAGCACAAAGATTTGGAGGACCCCCTGTAGTATCTCTGGGGACCCCCTAGCCCCTAGGTGTCCCGGACCCCCTGTTGAAGACCCCTGCAATAGATCGAATAATACAAACACGAGGGACAGGCAAGGCTTACAAGATTGTGTGGCAGGAAAGCGTTCCAACACAGGAAAACAAACTAAAAAAAGGAACAGGCAGGAATCCAAAGTCCAAGGGATCAATCACGGAACAAAATGTGTCTGTGGCGAGACTTGGCCTGGTCCGTGGCAAATTCTAGATTTAGCTTTAACACAGCATTATAATGTTCTTACTTTGATCTCAAGACCCAATTACTGCATGTCAGTCTGCAGGTTTTCTGCAGAATATGAATGACACTGATTTACCACAACACTATGAAACATTAGGAGTCCACTAGTACAGTGATTCTCAAACGTTTTATTTTAAAGGACCGCCCCATAACTCTGAGAGTGTACAAATGGAACCAAATGGAGCCATAAGGGTCCATCTGGTTCCTCTTGTACACGCTCACAGTTAGAGACCTATAATGGTCATTTAGGTCAGTGGTTCTCAACCTTTTCAGGCCGTGACCCAGAAAATAATCATATTTTAATAACTTGGGACTTGGGAATTTGTCCCTGACGAACACTAAGAGTTAAGGCATTACATTTTATATAACACGGTTCTATTGTGAAAATAGCAGATCTACATGCTCGCATGTAGATCTGCTATTTTCACAATTTCTGCCTCTAATATTTGGCAATTTCGCCAGTATTTAATTTGTCATTTTAGAGGTATTAAAAAGTCCTTAAATTGTCACTTTAGGAATGTTCAGATACCATACACTTAAACTTTATGTTGGTTTGTTTACTGTTGAATGAGAAAACAATGTTGCACATTAAGTTAATCATCTGGAGACCCCCCAAACTAATTTGGGGACCCCCCCTGAGGGTCCCGACCCACATGTTGAGAACCACTGATTTAGGTCTAGCTCTTTATGTGTTTGACTAATTTTTTATTTATTTATTTACGTGGCAAAAATAATATTTTGACAACAACGTCCACCACAAGCCAGCATGAAAATGACCCCTGACTAATGGGCAAAGTTCAGGCTGGCAGAAACTCCTTCCAGAGGTGGTAGGCAGGTAACCAGAACACACACAGACTGTACAAGTACAGAGGACAGGACAGAACTCACGCCAAGGCGAGCAGGGACGTGCTGGCCATTGGGAAAAGCGGGACAACTCCTGAACGTCCGGTTCATTCCTGGCCGGCCATTAGGATAAAAATAAAAATAAAATGTCGGCCTTCGTTCCATTTTGGGGGCTGGGCGGCCAACAAAGTAAATCGTCACTGTCGGGCAGAAACCTCGTGTCTCCAAGTTTCAAATTTGTAATTTTTTTCGCAAAGCAAAGCCCTGCTTCATCATACAAGTCCGTGGCATAAAAGTAGTGAAAACAGCAGATCTACAAGCACACAACGCCTCGCGGTGCGAGGCGTTGTGTGCTTGTAGATCGGCTGTTTTCACTAGTTTAAATCATTTTTAAAATGATAAATACAAAACAAACGGACGTAAAAGGTTTCCACCCGACAACGACGAAATATAATCAGGGGCCCAGCATGTCCCTGAATGCGAGGGAAGGCAGTTTTATTTGTAGAGCACATTTCAACAACCAGGCAATTCAATGTGCTTTACACAGAACATCAAGCAAGGGAAACACAATGATACAATGACATCAGGATGCATGAAACAAAAACTTCTCTCTCTCTCTCTCTCTCTCTCTCTCTCTCTCTCTCTCTCTCTCTCTCTCTTCTTCTTCTTCTTCTTCTTCCCTTTCTTCCTTCTATGGAAATAACGATACGATGGAAACTAGGCACGGAAACGAATTTCACCCACTTCTTTACTTCTGTAAACCTGTGATGACCTGACAATTATAAAAGATGATTCTCATAAAGTAAATACAAAAAAAAGAAAGAAAAAAAAAGATACAGATTCAGTTACGTTGCAGAAGAGAAAGAAAAAAGCTAAAATAACAGTCAAAGGCAGCGGCAAGCAGAAAGGTCTTTAGTTGTGTTTTTGGCAGCAGACCTGGAATTTGTTCCGGATATGTGGTGCATAAAAACGAAATGGTTGAGGGACAAGGCTTACAAAATTGCGGGGAAGGAAAGAATT
>NC_137812.1:24773134-24785634 GCF_963921795.1 Nannobrachium achirus | reverse complement strand
CTCACAAACCACAGGACTAATTCGCACCAGATTTCTTGCGTGCACAATTCTGTTTTATTGTTACTGATGTGGATCCCGAGATATCTACATGATTCTGCTTTTATTGAAAATGCAATTTCTCCAATTCTTTTTTTCCAGTACATCAGGTGTAATAGAATATTTATTCAATATTTAAGTCATTTATGAGGGTGAAGGGAGTCTTTCAATCTCACAAACCACAGGACTGATTCGCACCAGATTTCTTGTGTGCACAATTCTGTTTTATTGTTACATCCTTTTTTTATATTTAACTTTAATGTCATAATGTTAAGTCAGGCTATGATTGGGACTATGAAGGAGTTGGGGTCCTCCTCGCTGTCGTCCATGTGAGGTTCTGAGTCCTCTACCCGGAAGTCCGGGTGGGTCATGAAGTTATCGATGGAGGTCCGTCGCTCGCGTTTACCCGTCCTCTCGTAGGTGCGGAACGCATTCACTACCCGGATCTGGGTCCGGACGCGGTTGAGACCTCTGAACCAGAGGATCTGAGCGTCACGGAGCTCTCGCTCGGAGTGGTCGATCTCCTCTGTGTCGTCCATTTCCTCGTCGGGAATCTCCTCCTTCTTGGTGCCGTGGCCTGCTGTCTTGAGGAACTTCAGAGAGCCGCCGGGGATGGAAGTGAGCACCTGTCCCCACAGCAGACTCCCGAAGCCCAGGAGCACGCACCACAGCCACTGGCCAATGGACAATCCCACGCAGCTGAACGGTTTCCCTCCCCACTGCACGATTACCACCTGGATGACCACCTGGGCCAGGAGGATGGCGCAGAAGATCAGGTTGTTGAAGATTCCTGCGAAGACGTTTCTTTCGCCGTGGACCTTGCGGGCGTTGATCTCATTGAAGATCTGCATCAGGACGAAGGTGTTGAAAACGATGGTGTGGTGCTGCGTCGGCGGTGCGTGGAGAGCGTCCCCCCCGCTTTTGATTTCGATGCCAAAGAGCTTGTCGCCGGCGAAGAGCAGTGTGAAGGTGACAACGAGCTGGTAGACCGCCTGTCCCAGGATGTTCTTCATCATCCTGCGGGAGATGAGGGGCTTGTTGCGGCCGTAGGGCTTCCTCAGCAGCAGGGCCTCCGTGGGGGGTTCAGTGGCCAGGGCCAAGGACGCTAATGTATCCATGATCAGGTTGACCCACAACATCTGGACCGCTTTCAGCGGAGAGTCCTGTGTGACGCAGGCTCCGATGAAGGCTACAATGACAGCCACCACGTTCACAGTGAGCTGAAACTGAAGGAACTTTGAGATGCTGTCGTAGACGTTCCGCCCCCACATGACGGCCTTGACAATACTGGAGAAGTTGTCGTCGGTCAGGATGATGTCAGCTGCCTCCTTTGCCACATCAGTGCCGGCCAAGCCCATGGCAAACCCAACATCAGCTTTCTTCAAGGCAGGTGCATCGTTTGTACCATCACCTGTTACTGCCACCACCTGCCGCTGTTCCAACACTGTGCTGTCGATGATCCCTTTGACTAAAGTGTGCTTGTCTGTAGGAGAGGAACGTGCCAGTACTCGTAGCTTGGGCCAGATTTTGTCTATGCGTTGCTGTTCAATCTCTCCTCTCTCGTTCCGTATCCTCCGGTTGAAGTCATTGCCCTCCAGGCACAGGAAGTCGTCACCAGGCTGAAGGATGCCACATTTGATGGCGATGGCTCGGGCTGTGTTGATGTTGTCCCCCGTGACCATCCGTACAGTGATGCCGGCCGACTGGCACTTCTTGATGGCGTCTGGGACTTCTGGTCGGACAGGGTCTTCGATGCCTACAACACAGATGCAGGTGAGTTCAGTCAGTATGCCGTTCTCATTGTCCCAGTCGAGCTCATCCTCCGAGGCAGGGAAGTCCCTGTACGCCATGCAGATGGTTCTCAGGCCCTCCGAGGCCATGGGCTCGATCACATTCTTCACCATGTTGTCTCTGTCCTGCGGCTGTAACACCCTGGACTCCCCATTGGAAGCCAGGATCGTAGAGCACTTATTGAGCAGGATCTCTGAGGCTCCCTTGCTGAACATACGATAGCTGCCGTCAGCCTTCTTCAGAACGGTGCTCATCGATTTGCGTGCAGAGTTGAACGTGTATACCTTGTACAGCTGCTCCTCGGGGATCTCGTTGCGGATGGCCTGGTAGTCGAGCTCTAGGTTGGTGGCAAAGCCCAGCAAAGCACATTCAGTCTTGTTACCCACCTGCCGTGGCAGACCGCCTTCCATTTCCGGAGCCATAATCCTGGAAGTGTAGGCGCAGTTGACCGCAATGCCCTGGGCCAGGAGATTTAAGGTGGAGGTGGGCATGTTCCCAGGTTCAGGGACATTCTTGTGGTGTTCCTCTGCAATGTAGACCTGCACCACAGTCATGCGGTTCATGGTGAGTGTGCCCGTCTTGTCAGAACAGATGGCAGTGGCATTTCCCATGGTTTCACAGGCATCCAGGTGACGCACCAAATTGTTGTCCTTCATCATTTTTTTGACAGAGTAAGCCAGGGAGATGGTGACAGCCAGAGGCAGACCCTCTGGCACGGCCACCACCAGAACAGTCACACCGATGATGAGGAACTTGACAAAGAGCTGGACATAGATTGGTGTGCAGTCCGTCACCCACGGTAAGCCTTGGATCCCGAAGGTTTCCACCGAAAAACGCACCACCAGGATGATGACAGTGGTGGCTGACATGAACAAACCTATTTTGCCAATCTGGACAGCTAGTTTGGTCAGCTTGCCCTGGAGAACAGACTTTTCCTTCTTTGGTAGGTTGGATTTCTTCTTGTCCTTGGCACCAGCCTCCTCATCACCATTCAGAGACTTCATAGAAAAACCATCCTGGGTGGCTTTGTCTTTCTTGTGGAACAATTTCCTGTTCTTCTTTTGTTTCTTTTTCTCCTTCTTCTCTTCACTGTCATCCTCAGCACCGGCGCTTCCGATTAAGGTAAAGATGATTCCATTCTGAGAGTTGACCCCAACAGCAGTGACCACCATTTTCCCTGAGCCCTCCATTACCTGGGTTCCTGACAGCAGCATGAGGTCCTTTTCCTGGGCTTTCCTGACATGGTCCGACTCCCCAGTGAGAGAGCTCTCGTCTACCTGTAGGTCATGCCCTTGGATGAGGATGCCATCAGCAGGTAAGAGGTCACCGTATTTAACGTGCGCAATGTCACCGACCACAATCTCAGCGACGGGGATCTGGAGGGCGATTCCGTCACGGACAACGGTAAACCTCTGCTCTCGCTCGATCCGACTCTGGAGCCCCCGGAACTGTTTCTCTTTCCTCCAGTCGTTGAAGGCGGTCACAAACACCACGACGACGACGGATAAAAGGATGGCAGTGCCCTCCATCCAGCCCGTCTCTGCCTCGCCTTCGTCCTCCACACCACCAGCTGCGATTCCACAATGTCCTGTATTCAAACCTGGAGCCTTATAAAAAGAAAGCCCTAATGAAATTATGGCTGCCACCTCGAGGACAATCAGAGTTATGTCTTGAAGTGCTTCCCACACTAATCGGAAAAACGACTTTGGCTTCTTTAGCGGTATTAGATTCCGCCCGAACACATTTTTCCTCTTCTCCATGTCTGCGGGCTGCCCACTAAGACCATCTGTAGGTGACGTCTTCAACCGGTTGCAGAGTTCGTGAACGTCCCCATACGTGTCATTGACCTTGCCCAGCGCCTCGCTGCCCCGGAGCTCCATGAGCGAGCGCAGCTCGTTGAGTGTGCAGCCAAACTCTCCGGCAGGGCTGGCCTCCATCGCGTAGCCAATAGATTGTTGATTGCAATGAACCTAAAACTATGCATCCAGCTTAACAGAAAACTGTGTGTCTGTCTGCTGAGAGCATTCTTTTTTATACTGTCTTTGCTGTGATGTCACCGTGACATAGACACCCATACTTTCCCTGTGACATCACTGTGATGTTATAGGCATCCAAATTTGGGCCTTTGGTTGTGATGTCACTGTGTTGTTGACATCCATATTTGGGCATACAGTGGAGGATGTCTATTTTGGATACTTAGTTGTCAACAGGGGGTAACATACACATGACCTTTTGTTACAGCATTGTATGAGTTGTTCGCCTTTGTCTCGCTGCCTTGTAAAGCTGTACTATGCAGAAACACTGCTTTGACTAAATGGCAGTGGGAGGAAACATCTCCCTGGGGGTAAAAAGCTTAAATCTTTGAGCGAGCAGCAACTGAAGGTGGGGCCTTCGCACACAGGTGCATGCGGATGCCAGGTAGCGGGACTGGGATAGATGAAAAGAAAGCCACTTGCAGCTCCTGCAGAGCTCTTTTGCTCCTGCAGTTACTGCAATCAAATTAAGGTGCACAATGAAGATCGTCACTTGGAACATAAACGGCATCAGGACCTTTAAAGGAGGAATTAAAAGAGTTCTCGATTCACTGGATGCAGATATTGTCTGCTTACAGGAGACCAAGGTGACAAGAGACCTTCTGGACGAAAGAAGTGCCATTGTCGACGGATACAGCTCCTATTTCAGCTTCAGTCGTGGACGCAGCGGCTATTCTGGCGTGGCTACGTACTGTAAGGAAGGCGCCACACCCTTCGCAGCCGAAGAGGGTCTCAGCGGCTTGTTGACTAGCCGCAAAGAAGGTTCTGTCGGTTGCTACGGTGACCATCAGGAGTTCTCTGCAGAGGAGCTGCAGCTCTTGGACAACGAAGGGCGAGCCGTCATCACCCGGCACAAAACCATGTATCAAAACCAAACACAAATGCTTACATTGGTTAACGTGTACTGCCCACGAGGCAACCCGGAAAAGCCTGAGCGAAAACATTTCAAGATACGCTTCTACAAGTTGCTTCAGTGTCGCGCTGAAGCTTTGTTGACGTCCGAAAGCCACGTGATCGTAGTGGGAGACATGAACATAGCCCACCGACCGATAGACCACTGTGACCCCGACGACACTGGTGTTTTTGAAAAGAGCCTTGCAAGAAAATGGCTGAATGGCTTTTTACACGATGACTGTAAACAAAACGTAAGTGTGGGGGATGAGGAGTCGTGGGAGACTTCATCAGATTCAAGCCTCTGCGGTAAATTCGTGGACGCATTTCGTCATTTCCACCCAACTCGCTCCAGCGCTTTCACACACTGGTGCACGCTCACCGGAGCACGGCAGACCAACTACGGCACTCGCATCGACTATATATTCGCCGACCGCTCGCTGGCCGCGGAGCAGCTTGTGGCGGCAGACATCATGCCTGAGGTGCAGGGTTCGGACCACTGCCCTGTCCGGGGGGAGCTCAGCTGCACGCTTCTGCGAAGCGCCAAGACCCCTCCCCTCTGCACCCGACACCTGCCAGAGTTTGCAGGAAAGCAGCAGAAGCTCTCCCGCTTTCTGGCGAAGGTGGACCGACGAGCAGCTAAAACCGAGGCCATTAGTGACCCATTAACCGGATCACAAGAGGCTGAAGAGAGGAGAGAGAACATGAAGCCGCTCGGAGCGCCGAGGAGCACTAACGGAAAGAAAAGAACATTAAAGGTGGAGTCCGCCGTCTCGAAGGGGAAGAAAAGCAAAACGACAAAACCTCTCGCAAATCCACAGAGCAGCCTGCTCGCCTTCTTTAAGCCCAAGCCCACCGACGCAGCTGTCAGTCATCGAATGACCCCTTCACAGAACTCCCAAACAGTCCTCCACACTGCTCAACGGAACAGCCCCTCAATCACGGGCGGTGTGGGTCCCGACATCGCAGAGCGTGCCTGTGGTGACGCGCCCGATAGCAGCACAGAAAAGGAGAGTGACAGACAAAAAGCGGGGACAAAGACAACGACCGAATGTTTGACCCCGGTGTCCACCGCCGGCGATGCCAAGAACTGTACGTCGCTGGCGTTCTGGAAGTCGGTGCTTCACGGGCCCCCGCCACCGCCGTCCTGTAAAGTTCACGGGGAACCGTGCGTCCTCCGTACCGTAAAGAAGGAGGGGCCTAACATGGGAAGGCAGTTCTTCGTGTGTGCCCGTCCTCAGGGCCACGCCTCCAATCCCGAGGCTCGCTGTAACTTTTTCAGGTGGGTCGGCAAGAGGAAGCGGTGACGTTTTATTTGTAAACAACTCCGTCCATCTCAAGAATTATCTGACCGATTGACTTCAGACTTGGCATGCGTATCTCTGGGGACCCAAGTTAACGATGTGCAGAGTGGAAAGTCGGTTGAATCAGCCATGGTCCATAAAATATCAACAAGAAATCACACCTGCAGTGAAGTCGGTCGGTCCCATGTGCACATGTTCATATATGCCCATATATGGCATCACAGGGAGCACAGATGTGTATATCAGCACGGATCTCCATATATGGAGATCCGTGCTCGTACACACAAAGGGAAAATGTTTTCCCATACTGTACTAAAGGTTGAGGCTACGCAGCACTCAAACCTACGTCGCACCGTCGAGCCAAGAGTACCCATTGTACCCATCTTTCTGTGTCCCTTTTGTGCCCATACATGGAGATCTCTATATCTGTCTTTACCTAAGTCAGTTGTATCCCCATATATGGAGATTTTTGTATCTGCCTGTGTTTATGTCCATTGTATACCCATATATGGAGGTCTCTGTATCTTGTATGCCCATATATGGAGATGTCTGTATCTGTCAGTTTTTCCCTTTTATGCCCATATATGGAGATCCCTGATATGCACATATAGTCAACTGGAGAACGACTCGATGGCGGGCACCGCTCTCCCCGCAGTGAAGTCAGTCGGTCCCATATGCACATGACCATATATGGGCATAGTGGTCAAAACTGTGGCTCTGGACATCCAGGTCTCCACATGTGCCTATTATGGTCATATTGGTTTAGTTTATGGTTATGTCTGAGTCCTAGTGACATGCCTCTATATGGGCGTATCCGGTTTGTTTATGGTTATTTCTGAGTCATAGTGACATGCCTATACATGGGCGAATCGGTTTTTGCATCCTATATACTGTATATACTGTATATATCTTCAGTATATGCCCATATATGGGCATGCTAATATGCCCATATATGGAGATATCTGTATCTGTCAGCTCTGACATCACACTGACTCTCACGCTCTGACATCACGCTGACTCTCACGCTCTGACATCACACTCTAATATCACTGTGATGTCAGGGGAACCAAATCCCTTTTATGCCCATATATGGAGATCCCTGTGAGGGCAGGGGAACCAAATCCCCATAAGAGGTTTCTGCCCGACAGCAACGGTATTATAATGCTTGTGGTGCCTCCTTCCAGATAGTTGACGTTGTGTTTCCATAGTTACGCGGACATCCTGTTTGTGACCATCCCCTCTGAGAACATGCTGGAGTTCAACCTCACCAACGAGAAGCTCATCCTGTTCTCAGCCAAGGCTCCGCAGGTCAAGCACCTCATCGACACCTTCATCAATGAGATCAAGAAGGTAAGACGTTCAAGCAGTTTGTCTTCTTCACCAGTGGTGTAACTCAGTGGTTCTCAACCTTTTCAGGCCGTGACCCCCAAAATAATCATATATTAAAACGGGTACACATTATTGTGTATCATTATTCTATGCTTTAACTATTGAAAAATAGCAGATATACAAGCTCACAGCGCGGCACCGAGTGCCGTGCTGCGAGCTTGTAGATCTGCTATTTTTTTTTTTATCGTGAAAATCTGAATTTTGACCCGATTCTATAAGTGTCCTTTGAATCCTTCTAAGATTTAAAAAAAATATATATGTTTCTATGTCTGCAATCTGGCTAGCCATCGTCAAAGAAAAGGTCCTTTTCACTTAACTGGAGCTCAGGTGGTCTGTTCTTGAGAGACTAATATGTCAGTGGTTCTCAAACCTTTTCATGTGAAGGACCCCCTATTTTCACAATTTCAGCCTGTAATATTTGACAATTTGGCCAATGTTTAATTTGTAATTTCAGAGGTATTAAACAGTCCTTAAATTGTCACTTTGGAAATGTTGCGCATCAAGTTAATCATCTGGGGACCTCCCAAAATAATTTGGGGACCCCCCTGGGGGTCCCGACCCACAGTTTGAGAACCACTGGTGTAACTAAGTACATTTACTTAAAGGAGTAGTTCACCCCCAAAATGACATTTTTTCTATTGATTAGTCATGCCATGGAGAGTAGAGTTCAATAATATTTTTTGTTTTTTGTCACATTCCTAAGACAAAAATGTGATAACAATAAATTTACCCCCATTCATTCCAGATGGTGACCCGTTTCGAAACGGGTCACCATCCGGAATCAATGGGGGTAAATTTACTCGAATCAAATTTTTGTCTTAGGAATGTGACAAAAACCAAAAAATATTATTGAACTCTACTCTCCATGGCATGACTAATCAATAGAAAAAAAGTCATTTTGGGGTGAACTACTCCTTTAAGTACTGTACCTAAGTACAGTTTTGAGGTGTTTGTACTTTACTTGAGTATTTCCAATTTCCAATACTTTTACTTTTACTCCACTACATTTTGGATTGAAATGTTGTACTTTTACTCCTCTACATGTATTTGAAAACTTTAGTTACTGGTTACTTTGCAGATATAAATTATAGTATATTATAAAACATACATAAACAACTTTAGCCCTATTTTATACCTATAGGCTGTTTGAAAATAGCTGATCTACAAGCTCACAATGCGTCGCATCGCGACGTGTGAGCTTGTCCCTGGAACAAAATCCTGTGAGATGGGGGGCCTGTGGTCAAATATACATAATTCTAGGGGTCCTTGACATTAAAGAGTTTGAGCACCACTGATATAGCAGAAAACCATCAGGATTCAGGAGACATTTGTGAATCGGCCTCAGGTCTTAACCCATTTAGGCCTAGAATTATTGAATGCTTTAACCAGTGAAAAATAGCAGATATACAAGCTCACAGCGCGGCACCGAGTGCCGCGCTGCGAGCTTGTAGATCTGCTATTTTTGAAAAAGTCGTGAAAATGTGTGCAAATCTTTGAATATATTTATTTTCAAAGCGAACGTTTGTAACTCAGATTTTGCTTCTGGGTGGTCCCTGGAACTAGATATTTTGAAATGGGGGTCCGTGGCCAAATAAATATCATTTTGGGGGTCCTTCACATGAAAAGGTTTGAGAACCACTGACATAGTAGTCTCTCGAGAACAGACTAACTGAGCTCCAGATAAGTGAAAAGAACCTTTTCCATTGCTGACATAGAAACATAGGGTTTTTCAAAAAAACTTTAGAAGGATTCAAAAGACACTTATAGAATCGGGTCAAAGTTCTAATTTTCACGATTTTTCAAAAATAGCAGATCTACAAGCTCGCAGCGCGGCACTCGGTGCCGCGCTGTGAGCTTGTGTATCTGCTATTTTTTTATATTTAAAGCATAAAATATTGCGTCATATTGTGTTCAGGCCTATTGTGAATGGGCCTCAGGTCTTAATGCCCGACTGTACTTACTCTGTGTTTGTGTCTCCCGCTGACACCCAGGACTCTGACTACGTGGTAGCGGAGCGTAACTTTGTGACAGACGACCGCTCGCTTCTCACCTTCCACAAAGGGGACATCATCAGGCTGCAGGTCATGGACGGCTTGGACAAAGGTGAGAGGTCGCACTTATGGCCACAACAAGTAGGGCTGTCACCATTATGACATTTTACATGACGATTAATTGTCACTCAAATAATTGCGATTATCGATTTAATTGTGTTTTTGTCGTTGACAATCACATTTCTGTTTTTGGCGTTTAGGCTTTGAAGTTGCGCAGATGTGACACATAACCTAAATATACAAAGAAATTACTGACATGTTTGACAACTTTATACTTAAAAAAGAACATTGATAGTGGAAATAGCCGATCTACAAGCTCACAACGCGTCGCGATGCGACGCGTTGTGAGCTGGCATCACCACTGGCATCACCAGTTATGCTGGTCCCTCTTTGGCTATTAATGATGATGTTGCCAGAAATGCTGGTCCCTGATTGGACTATGGGCATAAACACACACAGCTACCTACCTACCTACATACATACATACATAACTACATATGCAGCCGAACACAGTACTTTGGGCGCTCTGCTGGCGCAAGTAACTAGAAAAGGTGCAATCTGTGAAATTGCAAGTGTGGTTGCAGTGACGCGAGTCACGAGGAATCCACTGGGAAGTGAATTCCATCTTACCATGTATATTACATATTGTGATGTCAAGTGAAACATGACCAAAAGCTTCACTTTTCTGCTGGCAAACAATTCTCAGACCTGGGCTAGAACAATAGTAATCATTCTAGAGAGTGTTTACGGTGCAAACAGAACCAACAGGTCTGTATCGTTGTTGTCGGGCGGAAACCTCTTATCTCCATAATTGAAATGTTTCTGTTGTCTTGTAAACCAACGCCCGAATTATTGAATGCTTTAACCAGTGAAAAATAGCAGATATACAAGCTCACAGCGCGGCACTCGGTGCCGCGCTGCGAGCTTGTAGATCTGCTATTTTTGAAAAAGTCGTGAAAATGTGTGCAAATCTTTGAATATATGTATTTTCAAAGCGAACGTTTGTAACTCAAATTTTGCTTCTGGGGGGTCCCTGGAACTAGATATTTTGAGATGGGGGTCTGTGGCCAAATAAATATAATTTTGGGGGTCCTTCACATGAAAAGGTTTGAAAACCACTGACACAGTAGTCTCTCAAGAACAGACTAACTGAGCTCCAGTTGAAGTGAAAAGGACCTTTTCTTTGACAATAGTGGCGTTTCCATAAACTTATTCGAATTAGGGAAGCGAATTATCAGAAATACGCATTAAGACAAAGCGAATTTAGCATGTTTCCATTTGCGTGTGTCATTCGAATTAGCGACGGTCGCAAGAGTTGATCGGGCTGATTTTTTTCAGACCGAACCTGAGCACTGCACCGTCTGCACGTCTGACTGCTGTGACTCGGTCGCTGTCTAGTAGTGGGAAGAAGGGATTATCAGTCATCATCATGGCCCCAAATAACTTTTAAATATATTACAATTGGCGACGAGTCTCTCACGAAATTGGAGAGTTCCTCTCAATACATAAAGCTACCGGTTCACCGGGAAAACCGCGGTCGCGTCGCTGCACAGTGCAAGTTTCAGCGTCCTCTGGAAGGTCAGGTGGCCGATCTGCAAGCTCACAACGCGGCGCGGAGACGTGGATGCGAGCTGCTGTGCCTGTGAGCTTGTAGATTGGGCACTTCAGGCACGCAACACCGTGGGATGAGGAAGGGTTCGCTCGCCACCGATGGCTTGAGGTGAAAACGGGAGGAATTTACACATGGTCCGTGTCACTCCGTGTGTAACAAACAACAGGTTTGTTTTGTGGGCTAACGCTATACCATGGACAAAGCGGCAGGGGAAATGGACCTAGAACGTCATAATCTATTCGCATTTATTGTCTGACCCGTTTCCATTCACTTAAGCGCATTTAGTTTATTCGATAAAGGCTCAAAATCCTCCTCCTCCAAGCGGATAACCTTTTTTGCGGATAATGAAAGTTTATTCGCATTTTGAAGTGTTTCCATAAAAACATTTTGCGAATAAGCCGTTAATGCGCAAAAAGTGGCTTTATGGAAACGCCACTAATGGCTGGCCAGATTGCTGACATAGAAACATAGGTTTTTCAAAAAATCTTAGAAGGATTCAAAAGACACTTATAGAATCGGGTCAAAATTCTAATTTTCACGATTTAAAAAAAATAACAGATATACAAGCTCGCAGAGCTTGTATATCTGCTATTTTTTAATAGTTAAAGCATTCACTAATTTTAGGCCTAAATGGGCTAATTCATCATACAACAGTGTCAACCCAAAAAACTAGCAAAAGTAGCAGATCTGCTACTTTAGAATTTGAATCCTGAGAAGTAACAGTTTTGGTTTCCCGCCCCGACAAAGATGATTTTCTTTCCCTGTTTTCACCGTGTGCGTGTGTGTGCGTGTGCGTGTGTGCGCGTGTGTGTTCCAGGACAAAGCTATGGCTGTGTGGTGAGGAAGAAGGTGGTGTTCTTGGAAGACCTGAAGAGAGACACTCCAGACTTTGGTGAGTTCTTTATACGTTTATAAAACACCTTTTACCATCGGAGAAGGGGAGAGAGACAGAGAGAGAGAGAAAGAAAGAAACACACAGGCAGAGAGACAGATAGAGCGAGGCAGACAGGAGAGAGAGAGAGAGAAAGAGAGGGAGAGGGAGGGAGAAAGATGATTTGACCGTTTCAGGACCATGGACAGAGACACAGTGCTAAAATCAGCTATACAGTACTTCAACAAGCTGTTGAAAAGACTTTTTTTCCGGCAACAACAAAGTCATATAATATGCCCGAATCTCTACATCAAAGTGCAACTCATTACTCTGTAGTGTCTTGTTAACAAGAAGAAGTGCTCTCTTTGAAGCAGACGTTCCTTTGAACAGGGTTGACCAGCTCAACCCAGACATTGCCACGATCTGTGCCCGTTGTAGATTAGTACTTTTGCAACCAACAAAGTCCAATTTGTTACATCTTTGCCAGTAACAACTGGGAAATGTATGGCAAAATGGCAGACT
>NC_137812.1:24753134-24770634 GCF_963921795.1 Nannobrachium achirus | reverse complement strand
GGGAAAGACCAAGGACTACAGAGACCCAGCTGAAATGATCAAGTTCTCCAAGGTGCCGTTAATATTACCCGAGTAAAACATTGTGAAAATAGCCGTTCCAATTCATACACATCATTTACGCTTTATTAAATGATGAATTAATGATGATCTCACATGAATTCAACATTAATTCTCTCCTAAACTCATCATTACATTCCTGGCTCTCACCATTAACAATGAGCAGTGAGGAGCTTCATCCAGAGACTGACCCCCCTCTCTACTCCTGCCCGCATGTGGAGCTGTTGAATAATGTCCTTAACTAATGATACATTACACTTGTTAAGTTAGTTAATGGCGAGGGCCACGTATGAATGATGAGGCCATGGTTAATGTATGATGAATTAATGTATGAGTTCATCATTAATTCATCATTAAATTCATAAGTAAAGTGTTGTTTGTCCAGCACCCTGTCAGAAGAACATCACAGAAACCCTCCTTTGGGGATCCTGATCCCCTCACTGGCTGAGAAACACACACGTTGTACACATTATAAACCCTGACTGTTAGCTGAACTATGAGAGTGTCAAGTTTGCAATTTTATGATCATGATTTATGATCAGGTACATAGGTTCTGTATTTGTAGTTTGTAGTTTTGATTATTATTACAAAACATATACGGTACATTAACCAATTCAGCTCAATATACATTTCGAGTTTGACCATTTACAGTAAAATAGCCGATATACAAGCGTGAGCTTGTAGATCTGCTATTTTCAAAGGATTTTTTATATATTTGAAAACTTGAAATGGGTCATTCTGCATAACTAGTACTTTTACTTTTGGTACTTTAAGTACATTTTGATGCCAATACCTTTGTAATTTTACTCAAGTACATTTTTAATTCCTTTTACTTTTACTTGTAACAGAGTATTTCTACATTGCCTTATTGATACTTTTACTTAAAGGGGGCCTGTCACCTAAAGGGTTACTGTCACTTTAAGAATCATCTTAAACAACAAGTTAATATTTTTATGATGTCATGTGGGGATGCGCAATTATAAGCCAATCAAATTAATTGTCTGTATAGCCTGACTGTATGACTACTTACTGTACTGGTCAGCTGTTGTTGGGGGGCTAGGGGCAGATTACGCTGTGACATGAGCTTCAGACTGTTTCAGACCGTTTTCAGAGAAGCTCATGTCACAGTGTAATCTGCCCCTCAACCCCTTTAGGTGACAGTACCCCTTTAAGTGAAACGTGAGTACTTTTTCCACCACTGTTTTTTTGTCCTTGTCGTTGCCGTTCACAGACGCCTCTGACGGAGTCGCTCATTGAGTTCCACGACCAGGCCATGAACAGGGTGGCGGCCGATCTCTTCCTGTGTACGTTGTTGTCGTCTGTATCTCCTCCTCCATGCTGTTTTATGTTGTTGTTTCCAGGGACGTGCTGGGCCCCTGATTCAGCCCGGGAAAAAGAGTTGGAGAGGCCCTCATTGCGCGCTATGGAGAGAGATCTCTCTCTATAGTGCTGCTGCTACTCAGAGATTTGCCATTTCAGATCATGACAAGTGACAAGCCAGTGGGCCAATTACATGAGTTATATTTCGTCGTTGTCGGGTGGCAACCTTGTATGTCCAAAACCGTTTGTTTTGTATTTATCATTTTAAAAATGATTTAAACTAGTGAAAACAGCCGATCTACAAGCACACAACGCCTCTCACCGCGAGGCGTTGTGTGCTTTTACTTTTGTGCGACGGCCTTGTATGATGAAGCAGGGCTTTACTTTGCGAAAAGATTTACAAATTTGAAACTTGGAGATACAAGGTTTCTACCCGACAGTGACGATTTACTTTGTTGGCCGCCCAGCCCCCAAAATGGAACGAAGGCCGACATTTTATTTAGAATTTTTTCCTAATGGCCGGCCTGGACCGGCCAGGAATGAACCGGCCGTTCGGGAGTTGTCCCACTTTTCCCAATGGCCAGCACGTCCCTGTCCTCCTCCATGCTGTTTTATGTTGTTGTTTCTATGGTAACAGGAAGAGTGGGTGCTAATTGCCCTCTCTGTGTAGAAATCCATGCCATAAGGTACACCACATCTCCAGTATTGACTTTTTATAAAAGTACCGAAAATAGCCGAGGTACCAAAAATAGCCAACCTCCAAGCTCACAACCCGTCGTGCTGTGACGCGCTGTGAACTTGGAGGTCTGCTATTTTCGATATTTTCACCATAAGGCCCTTTTAGAAATTTCAGCCCCTGCTTCTCCAACATTCTCTGCACGTCCCTAGCGCTAAGGAAGAGTGGGTACCTCGATATGCAATCGGCTATTTATTGGTTTCATTTGCAGCCCAACACGGCCATGTTGAGGACCAACACAGGTGTTTCAATTTGTCTGATTGGCATATAGAACTAATGTTCTACGCCAGTCAGAACACCTGTTTGGTCCTCAATTTCTAATATTAAGGTCTAATATTTCTACTACAAAACCTGTATGCCAGGCATTTTGGGCATGCACAAGAAGTTGAAGCATAAAATGTCTGATAATGATGTGCTGTTCAAATCATGTATACTTTATTTTTATTTTCATAAATGGCCCACTCTTCCTTAGTGCCCACTCTTCTTATCCATCTGTCTCAGTGATTCTCAACCTTTTTCATTTCAGCGGTCTCAGTTTGAGGCCATTTAATTAAAAAAAATATATATCTATATCTCTGAGACCCCGGTCTACAGAACACTGTAAATTCCTCTATGTTTAGTTAACTCTGAGAGTTAAGATTTGTTCCATTAGTACACTCTCAGAATGTAGGCTCCACACTGTCTGAACATCTGATAAAATGTAACTGAAATGTATCCTTTAATAGCTGTGTGTGTGTGTGTGTGTGTGTGTGTGTGCGTGTGTGTGTGTGTGTGTGTGTGCGTGTGCGTGTGCGTGTGCGTGTGCGTGTGCGTGTGTGTGTGTGTGTGTGTGTGTGTGTGTGTTTCATGTGCTCAGCGGTGATGCGCTTCATGGGCGATCATCCCATGAAGGGGACAGAGCAGGAAGTGGTCAGCATCTTTCTGAAGGTACACACACACACACACACACACACACACACACACACACACACACACACACACACTGTCACACATTATTCAAACTTCTGTTAATTTCAGTCAGTCATTTTGTTGGGGTTGCCCATCTAATATCACTGAGATTGGTATTTCAGATAGTCAAAGAGACAGTGCCCTCAATACCCTGTCTAACTGCTTCTCCAAAGTGAGCAACACCCACAGCCACAACACTAGAGGGAGCGAGAACTGGTACCATCCATATTTAGAACAAACATGGGAAAAGTGCTCCTTCTACTGCTCTGCCACCAAAATGTGGAATGCCCTGACACCATCCATTTAAGGATGAGTATTCACTGGTTTCTAGTGTTTCTCAATCTTTTTTGGCTTGAGTAGCCTACCCCCTTTCCCAGATTTTTTAATCCAACTATCCCCTTTACCCAACAAAAAAATGTTTTCCTTATAAAACTGCAATTAAAACCATAAAACCATCACAAATAAGAAAGGGAGTAAGAGTTTCAAACGGTGCCTCCTGAACAGATTTATTTTCAACACTGTGGCCGTAACATTTCAGTCTTCATGTCAATAACATCCAAACATCATTGAAACACATCCCAGTTGCCTGGCACCATGTCATTTGTGTTAGCAACTATCAGGCTCGCAACACGTTTCTCCAAGTGTCATCATTAAACATAACAGTGATTTGTAGGCCCACTTCTATTTTTCTTTTTTGGGGGCATTTTGAGTACCCCCTGCAGTACCTCCGCGTACCCCTAGGGGTACACGTACCCCCATTTGAGAAACACTGTAATAGGAGACCACAAGAGGTGGTAGGCTACATGTCATTTTGTATTGATGACGTGTATGTTTTATTGTGTAAAAGTCCCCAGAACATTTTGTTTTATCGATTTAGCTTTGATGTCTTACTGTACCACACCATGTGCTGTGTGCATTTGAAGTATTCGATCATCTGTGTGTGTTTGTTTCCAGCTAATAGGGGAGTTCAGCCTGATGAAAGATGAGGCGTATTGTCAGCTCCTCAAACAGCTCTCCGCCAACACCAGCTCCAAGCCGTAGGTTTAACCACATTACCAGCAGTGCATGAAGTACTCATTCTTGTCAATGTGCAGACAGTAGACACCGGTGTCTCTTTCTTTTCATGTAGACACCAGTGTCTTTTGTTGAGATTCTGAAATCTTAACTCCCCCGAGTCTCCCATCTTTAAACCAATCCAGTGACTTTGATTGGTGCAGGGCTGAGCATTGATCAGATTGTAAATACCACCATGTATCTATTTCACTGCAGATTAAGATTCCCTAACCCTTAAATTCAACAAATTCTTTCAATGGACTAAAATCTTGTTTTATTTGATGGCCTTCCTGCCCTGGCATTTGGTATTTGTGCCCTCAGAAAATGGAAAACACCAAAGGCCAAGTGGCCTTGCCCCTAAAATGACAAAATGCCTGACTGTATGTATATGTATGTTCCGCAGGGACAGCTGCCAGCGAGGCTGGAGGTTGCTGTACATCCTGACGTCCTTCCATCGCTGTTCTGAGGTCCTGAAGCCCTACCTGCTCAAGTACCTGGCCCAGGCCTTCCGTGGAGGTGGAGCTCTCTATCAAGGTAGGAACCGCTGAGTACAGTACATTTGATCTTAGTCATCATCGTCACCTTTATTTATACTCAGGAATACAGTTGAGAGGTACGGCCTCGTTTCCAATGCAGCCGAGGTTACAAAATAGACACAATCCAAATCGAAATATACAATATAAAGAACTTAAACATGTCAACTAAAACTAAATAGCTCAATTTAAACAGGTGCAATCACGGCTAAAAGTGTTAAGTATCATTGTTCTAAACTGACCAAATGTATTTTTAATCAAGACATTTATTTTTAATCAAGAGCTCGAGGTAAGGTGAAACTCCTGTTACTGAACAAACACTCTATAGCAATGAGTACTATCACAATGTACAGTAGTGCAATTTAACACTTATTTTGACAAAAGAATATCACTGACACTTACCCTACCTTTAACCCACTAACACTCGACCATCCCTGTGTTCAGGAATCGCAAAAGCGTGCGAGCAAAACTTGAAGAAAACATTCCAATATGGCGGCCGAATCGTCTCTCCCAACACCATGGAACTGCAGGCCATGCTGGTGAGTACCACTCCACTATTGCTACAACCTCTTTTACATCTTGTTAATCAAACATTTTCCCATTTCTTACTGGCCCCTGGACGACATATCCCCATTGTACCGTGTGTGTGTGTGTGTGTGTGTGTGTGTGTGTGTGTGCGTGTGTGTGTGTGTGTGTGTGTGTGTGCGCGCGTGTGCGTGTGTTTATTTCTCTCCAGGCGGGACGGAGCTCCAAGCGGCAGCTGTTCCTCTTCCCTGGAGGCATCGAGCGTCACCTGAAAGTCAAAACATGTTCCGTAAGTCCATAGGGATACTAGTGGAGCGCTTGTTCATGCTGGCATGTTAATGTTTGTAAGAGTCTGTAGGTTGCTGTGCGGGCTCCGCTAATGTTTGCAGTTAGAACTGCCGACTCACTCACAATTTTAACACTCATCTCTTCAGACTCCAACTTAGCCCTTAGCACTTTCCCTGGCCTTGACCATGATGCAGTTTTATGCAAAGGTTAAAATATAGATAGCATGATATTTAGACAGATGCCAGGTCCATTTCTTGACCTGGCATCCTATAGTTTGTATAGTTTCAATGTACTTATGATTTATTTATCTTGATATTATACTGTTTTTAGACTGATGATGGCTTGCTTCTTGGTTTACCTACGATCCTAGATTACTGAGGCACTACCAGTGGTGTAAAGTAACTAAGCACATTTACTCAAGTACTGAGTAGGGCTGGGACTCGATTTAAAAAGAAATCGAATTAATTAGAGGCTTTGTAATTAATTAATTAATCGATATTAATCACATGTTTATTCGCATATAAATATTTGACCCGAGAAGCAATTTTATTGAACACATTTTAGTATACGGCATGAGTGAGTTTTTTGAATCAAAATGTGTTGTTTGTTGACTGTTTGTTGGTGTACCGGTATGATCGGTATCGCCTGAAACTTGAGAGTCCAGTGAGAAAGCATTGAGCATTTGATGTTTTACCTCTTGTTTACGTTGCTTACTGTAAAGCCGCTCTGGGTTAAGAGTGTCTGCTAAATGCCTAAACTGCAAACGTTGTCCTGCTGTTCAGGTTGCTCTGGACGTGATCGAGGAGCTCTGTTACGAGATGAGCACACAGAAACTGGAGGCTATGGACGAATACACCATCTTTCTGGTCACCAATAGAGGTCATTCTCTTCACGCTGTTTTCTCTGAATTCTCTCCATTGTAATGGAAATGCAATGAAACACGTGTCGTGCACGTCACACGTCACACAAGACACATGCCCTGTACTTCATCATACAGACAGACTGACAATTGGAAAGAATTGAAGAGCCTCTGTGACTCTATAGCCTGGGGCACGTTTGTTCAGGTTTCAAGCAGAGAGCAACAGAAAAAAAATTGAAAGTGAAAAGATCAGTTCCATTACATTACAGTCAATCCCCTACACATGACATCTGTCTATGTCACATATCAGATGTGGCTTTGTACAGATTCACAAATGATGCAGTAGATAGGCCAACATGTATCAGCTGACATAGCGTGCGTATGTGAGCCAGTGTTGTTTTTGACAGCAAATTTTGATTTAGTTTTAGTCATAGTCTTTTGAATAAAATGTAATTTAGTTTTAGTCATAATTTAGTCACGCATTGTGAGCTTGTAGATCTGCTATTTTCAGCATGCAACACCTGAGACCAAACAAACATAAAATGACTCTCTTCTCCACTAGTCCCTCCCTAACGTTTTAGTCTAGTTTTTATTTTGTTGACGAAATTGACAATATATTTAGTCTTAGTTTTAGTCATCACAGCTTAGTTTTTATTTAGTTTTCGTCAGTGAAAAAAATGCAGTCGACAAACATTTTTCGTCATGGTTTTAGTCGACGAAATCAACACTGATGTGAGCGTGCATGCGTGTCTGTATCCATGTCTGCTTTGCGGATGAATTATATCCAAAGGTCTGCAGTTTTTCATTAGTTTTTCCTATTCAATTTCAGTTTAGTTTTAATTAGTTTGTAGTGGATTCTTTTTTCTTTTTCTTTTTTTGTAATTTTGTCAGGGGTTAGATGCAAAAGGTAAAAACAAAGGCAGATCTACAAGCTCACAACGCGTCGCTCTGCGCGACGCATTGTGAGTTTGTAGATCTGCTACTTGTTTAAAGTAAAACTACCAATATGTTCTCTATGATTTTTGTTTGTTTTGTAAACACACAATACAAGTTTCAATCAGGATATATATTTTTATATACCTGTATATATATATTTTTTAATATGATAACCATGTGTCCAGGTCAGAATGTGCGTCCGCTGAACAAGCACGAGTACATCCTGGACATCGCTACGGAGGCGGAGCCACTGGACAGCAGCTACAGCTTCTGGTTCCGCAGAGTCGTCTGGAACCAGATCCTCAAGTTCGACAACGAGCTCTGTGTCGCAATGCACTACAACCAGGTACAATGCACTACAACCAGGTACAATGCACTACAACCAGGTACAATGCATGCACTACAACCAGGTACAATGCACTACAACCAGGTACAATGCACTACAACCAGGTACAATGCACTACAACCAGGTACAATGCATGCACTACAACCAGGTACAATGCACTACAACCAGGTACAATGCACTACAACCAGGTACAATGCACTACAACCAGGTACAATGCACTACAACCAGGTATATTTATTTATTTAAAAATCTTTTTAAGTTAGCGGAAATATCAGATCTACATCACAATACGATGCATTGTGAGCTTATTGATTCAGATATGAAAATGTTTTGATGTTTTCACAATTTTTGTGCATGACTTTTGTACAGCATATTATAGGGCTTCAGTTCATGAGATCAATCTATTTAGTCGATTATAGAAACACATCTAGAATGTTTTGCATTGATTCATTGACATAGGCTAATAGCCTACAAATAAAACAAATTAGCCCCCAACAATCTGATTCTCGGTTATTCAATGCATTAAAACATGTATTAATATTCAATTAATCAAATACGCAATCGCTAAGTGAGTAATCGACAGTTGCAGCTTTATACAGTACTGCAGTGGTTCTCAATCTGTGGGTCGGGTCCCAGTTTTTATTATTTTTTAATTATTATAATTTTTGTAATAATAGAAATAAGACCATTACTGGGTCGAAAGTAATCAACAGATAATCTATCTATAAATGCGAGAAGTCTCTGCGTGCGTGTGTGTTTGTGTTTGTAATCCGCGTATCTCGAGAACCGTTCGTCCCACCGGCTTCAGATTCGGCACGCGCGTTCCCCGCCGCGGCACAGAGTGCAGTGCCGGGTCTCGACCCGACCCGACGCGCGGTTTTCCCAAACCGGCGCGAAACGTTCGGAATCTCCTTATGCGGGGTTGATTGTTGACATCAGGCTGTTTCTGAGGAAATCGGCGAAAGCTCTGACTCATTGTGAGCGGTTTTCCCAAACCGGCGCGAAACGTTCGGAATCTCCTTATGCGGGGTTGATTGTTGACATCAGGCTGTTTCTGAGGAAATCGGCGAAAGCTCTGACTCATTGTGACATCACTTCATAAAAGGCTCTGACATCACGTACGCCACATGAGTCAACACAAAATCTCTGTGAATGTGTATGTATGTAGGTAATCCACGTATCTCGAGAACCGTTCGTCCCACGGGCACGCGCGTTCTCCATATGGGCATAAAATGAATGCCCCCATATGAGAACCGTTCGTCCCACGGGCACGCGCGTTCCGTCCCACGGGCACGCGCGTTCTCCATATATGGGCATAAAATGAATGCCCCCATATATGGGCATAAAATGGATAAAGGGACACAGACAGACAGATTCAGAGATCTCCGAGAACCGTTCGTCCCACGGGCACGCGCGTTCCGTCCCACGGGCACGCGCGTTCTCCATATATGGGCATAAAATGAATGCCCCCATATATGGCCACGGCACGGAGTGCAGTGCCGGGTCTCGACCCGACCCGACGCGCGGTTTTCCCAAACCGGCGCGAAACGTTCGGAATCTCCTTATGCGGGGTTGATTGTTGACATCAGGCTGTTTCTGAGGAAATCGGCGAAAGCTCTGACTCATTGTGACATCACTTCATAAAAGGCTCTGACATCACGTACGCCACATGAGTCAACAAAAAATCTCTGTGAGTGTGTATGTATGTAGGTAATCCACGTATCTCGAGAACCGTTCGTCCCACGGGCACGCGCGTTCTCCATATGGGCATAAAATGAATGCCCCCATATGAGAACCGTTCGTCCCACGGGCACGCGCGTTCCGTCCCACGGGCACGCGCGTTCTCCATATATGGGCATAAAATGAATGCCCCCATATATGGGCATAAAATGGATAAAGGGACACAGACAGACAGATTCAGAGATCTCCGAGAACCGTTCGTCCCACGGGCACGCGCGTTCCGTCCCACGGGCACGCGCGTTCTCCATATATGGGCATAAAATGAATGCCCCCATATATGGGCATAAAATGGATAAAGGGACACAGACAGACAGATTCAGAGATCTCCATATATGGGCGTGAAATGGACGCAAATAGACAGATATCTCCATATATGGGCATATATGGGCAGACGTACGCCACATGAGTCAACAAAAAATCTCTGTGAGTGTGTATGTATGTAGGTAATCCGCGTATCTCGAGAACCGTTCGTCCCACGGGCACGCGCGTTCTCCATATATGGGCATAAAATGAATGCCCCCATATGAGAACCGTTCGTCCCACGGGCACGCGCGTTCTCCATATATGGGCATAAAATGAATGCCCCCATATATGGGCATAAAATGGATAAAGGGACACAGACAGACAGATTCAGAGATCTCATACGGCATAAAGGGACACAGACAGACACACAGACAGACGGATACAGAGATCTCCATAAATGGGCATAAAATGGACGCAAATGGCATATATGGGCATAAAATTTACGCAGAATCACAAAGATCTCCATATACGGGCATAAAGGGACACAGACAGACAGATTCAGAGATCTCCATATATGGGCGTGAAATGGACGCAAATAGACAGATATCTCCATATATGGGCATATATGGGCATAAAATGGACCCAGAACTATATCTGCAGTGATCTCCATATATGGACATAAAATGGACGCTGACAGACAGACAGATAACAGATATCTCCATATATGGGCATAAATGGACACAGGCAAACAGATGGTCAAAACGGGTCCTATGACAACAGGTATAATGGGGTTTGCATTAAAGGGCGGGGCATTCATTCCCTATTTACGTTGTTCCGAGTTGGCCAGGTCGCCGACTAGACGCTGGAGCTTCTAGTACTACTAATAAAGGTGAAACATTTGCCAAATGTTCATATAGGTGCTTGTAGATCTACTATTTTCACAATATTTATCTGTGGAACTGAGTCAAACTAAATGTAATGCCTAAACTTCTGAAATTCCAAGTGCTTGTCAGGGTGACATATTTTTTCTTTTATTTTTTATTTTATTTTTTCCTTTATGTTTTTTCTTTTATTTTCACGGGGGGTCCCCAGTTCAGACATGATTATTTGGGGGGGTCTGCCGCTTGAAAAGATTGAGAACCACTGCAGTACAGAATGTACAGCATTCAGCCACTAGATGTCAGACTTGCGACATCTTTTGCAATGTGTCCTTCACCTCCCTGACTCATGTGAGTTAAAGGCAGCACTGACAGCTGTCTATAGCTGCCAACAAGAAACATCAGCTTCAGAGGTCAACAGAAACAACCATTCTGGACCTGACAACATTATTTTAAATGATTATTTCACTATCATCATTTTCTTTTGTATTACATTTCTACATATACATGTTATCAATATGACCTTTTAATTTAACTCTGTGTGAGTGTGTGTACACATTGTTGCTGTGTTTGTACACTGTCAGAGTTGAAGATGGATGACATTTAGCTCTGAAGTTAGCCTGCTCCTGACCAGGCTAACAGCCAAACTATTAATCCAGTGCCTTGTTCTTCAAGTTTTGTGTAATAGCTAATTGGAGTCCAATGACTCCAATCGTAAACCAATGACTTTTTCCACAGTTAATTCAACACCTATGTTTGTACAGTATATGCCAGGGCTCATTTTAATTAGACTGCATTAAAATAAAACAAGAATAAATACAATAATCAATTTAATTATATCACTGAAATAGTGTGTGATCATGAATCCTATTTTTTTCCACAATGACTTATGTGATTTGTCATTGTTATACTGTAGGTACACTAATGTTGCAAGGGTGTTTTCAATTAATTTAGCAATAAGAGTAGTAATATAACAGCCTTCATGTGAGGCTTCGGGCCGGCTCTCCGTCCTTGCTCTCTTGCGCGGGGTGAGAGAGAGACGCGCGGAATCTACGATCAACGTCATGGGCTTTCTAAAGGAACACGTGAACCTGGCTTTACTATCCTGGCTCGACTTAGTCGCTCCTTTTCAACCTGGCTTGGCGTTAATGGAACGGAATAAACCAGGCTGTACAGAGCAGACTTTGTCAAACCTGGATTTGGCTTAAATCCTGGCTTATTTAATTCTGCTTTCCGTGAAACAGTTATAGAATTACAGAAAGTCTGCAATGATGGACATCTTGTCAGTCTGACATTCTGCTGTGTGTGTGTGCGTGTGTGTGTGTGCTTGTGTGCGTGTGCGTGCCTGCGTGCGTGTGTGTGTGCGTGCCTGCGTGCATGTGCCTGTGTGCGTGCGTGCGTGCCTGCGTTTGTTGTCCACCCAGATCCTGCCTGACTACCGTAAGGGCCTTCTGAACGTGCTTCCCCGGGGGGAGGTGAGCGATAAGCGCTTCCACCAGATCTCCAAGCTAGCGGCCCTGCAGCACCGAGCCAAAGACATCGCCTTCAACCCCAGCATGTGAGTGTGTTGCGCAACATCCTTGCCTTCTGATGCCTTCTAATTAAACCAACAGTTCAAAAAGATAGCAGATGTACCTGTTCAAGCATGAAGCAATTCACTGTGAGCTTGAGATTGTGAGCTTTGTCGCTCGATTCGATATTTAGATATTTGATATTCATTTGATCAGACACGCCCCCCTTCCCGTACAACTCCATTGTAACTTCAAACACCATTTTAACCGATCAGATCTCTCTCATAAGTAAACTTTAAACTTCCTTAACCCATTTAGACCTGCATCCGCGTCACCCTAGGTTTTAACCATTATTTTATGCTTTAGCTATTCAAAATAGTGCCGTGCTGCAAGCTTGTAGATCTGCTATTTTCAAAAAGTCATGATTTATTTTGCAAATCTTTGAATTTACGCTGGGGCCCCAATTCATGAACGAGCACTTCCGCTATGAACGTGCAGCCAATACAAAGAAGCCTAGAATGCGCGTTTACTGTCAATATTCCAGGATGACCTCCCACTTGGGTAATGACGCCCCCTGGCGATCATTCAGAGAAACTACTTCAGCTCCCGTACTAACGTAGGTAGGAAGGGCCTGTCACTCAAACCGGAGTGACCCGCCTCCAGGCTATATAAACCCCCGGAGGCGGAAGTAACATCCTCTTTTCACTCTCTGCGATATCACATTCAGATAAGTTGAAACTCAGCCTTTGTATTATTATTCTTCGCGCATTAGCCTAAAGCGGTGGCATTGGAGTCGCCCACCGGCGAGTGTTGAATTAACCCGTACTTAAGAATACTTATTCTTGTTCCGTCCTAAATCGACGGTTATTTCCTTTTATAACAAAGGATTATTACTGCTTGTTCAGGCCTCCGCCGAAGCAAGCGTGGCATAGCATTAGCCGTTAGCTTGTTAGCTCGTCTGCTATTGTTAACGTTAGCTACACTGCTTACCGCTTGTTCAGGCCCTGCCCGAATCAAGCGTGGCCTAGCCTTAGCCGTTAGCTTGTTAGCTCGTCTGCTTCTGGTTAACTCTATCTACAGTGCTTCGCCATGGATCCTCTGGCCTTCCTGCCGAGGCAATGTCCAGGCTGTCCAGGACTCATCGACGGACAGGATCTTCACCATCTCTGTGTCGGCTGCATGGGCGTTGCACACGCCTTCTCTGCACTGAGTCCTCAGGGGAGAGCAGGACCTTTCTGTGACTGCTGCGTGGCCTACGACCACGATGTACTGATACACCGGTTCTACCTAGCCAGGGCAGGCCTCGGGGCCTGCGCTCCACCAGGTGGGTCCACTGCTCTCAACCCCACAGCCCAGTCTTTCCTTCCCCAGGCGGCCCGCACCGTTGGTCAAGGTGCGGCGCTGCCTTCCGGAGATCCGCTTGGCAATCAGCGCGCCATTCCAAGTCAAGATGGCGCCGTGCTACATGAGACACCGCCTGCCGCGCAACCGACCGCAGCTAGCTCCACTGTCACTGGAGCTGGCGGGTCTGGTGAAGTCGCCGCTAAGAAGGCGACCAAGAAGGCTAACATCCAGATGACGAAATCTCCGGTAGCCTTTTCCCCTTCGGGCGCGGTGCCCAAAAAGAAACGCTTGGATGTGACCGTCGGGGACGTCCCCCTCGACGTGAGCATCACCAAAACAGTCCAGACCTTCAGGCGAGAGTCGGACCTGAGCTCCTGTCAGAGCGAGGGTTCTGGTTCTGAATACTCTGGATACACGGCCGAGGAGGAGGAGGACTCCGTCGAGGACGAGGGTTCTCGACTCACGGTCACTGTGAAAGGTAATGCCCCTGCGGCTCCAGCACGTCAACTGGACGCCGCAGGGAGCTCCCAGGCCTCCTCAGGCACCACTGCCCCTCCACCCGCCAGTCAAGCGAGTGAAGCGGGAGCAGAGGACGTCGATTCTGCAGCAGAAATGCTGGATCATCTCACAGTCTACATGAGAGCTCTGGCCAGAGTTGGAGAGGAGTTGCCACCTCCTCTCCCCTCTGAAGAGGCCGAGGATGATGACGAAATGCCCGGGCAGGAGCCTTCGGTTCCCGCCCCGTATGTCCTCTCCAGGCTGCCGCTGGTGAAAGGTTTCACCAAGGCCCTCCATTCCTCATGGAAGACACATAAAGACCCCAGGAAGCTGCCTTTTTCTGTGTTGGATTTGGTGGGCGGTGCGGAGGCAGGCATGTCCACCTGCCCTAACCTGGACCACCTGTTGGCACAATCTTTTCTGAGTTCCGTCAGACCCCAGTACAAAGATGTAGGCACAGCTAAAAACGGGCCGTTTGTTGGCCCCGTCGGCACCAACCCGCCGGGGTTCACTGTCCTGGAGGACAAGCTGCAGTCGGACAGGGCTCGTAACGCCTACCGGTCCGCTGCTCTGGCCGCTAAGGACCTGAATCTGATCCAGCTCTTGCTCGCTTCCACCAAGGACCTGGTCAAAGGTCTGCCCACGGGGGAGCACACAGCTGAACTGAACACTCTATTTGACATCATGCTGAAGGTCAATTGGCATGCGGTTAAGTGGATGGGCAGGTCCATGGACTACAACCTCCAGTCTGAGAGAGCCCGCTGGCTCGACTATGTCGACCTCGAGCCTAAGAGGGACGTGGGCGAGAAGCCTCTAGGTCCTCGCGGGGAGATGTACAAGTCTCTCATAAACATGGAGAACAGTCCCACCACCCTCATGGGTGGGGGCTTGGAGCTGCTGCAGGGTAGAGTTACCTTCTTCAAGGCGGCTAAGGACATCGTCGAGTCCACCACAGTGCCACAGGATGAACCGCAGCAAGCTAGGAGGACGTCCCGCTCCTCCCGCGCCAAGGAAAGGGGCCGCTCTGCTTCTTTTAAGAAGCACTCGTCTTCCTCCAGGGGAGCCTCTGCAGCCAGGGCGCCTGACAGGCCCCGCAGCAAGGCTGTGGTTCCCGAGCGCGCTCAGCCGCGCCGCCCGTCCAAGGATGGCAGGCAGCAGTCTTCATACCGCGGTGGCCGCGGTAGGGGACAGCGCAAATGACACTCTGAAGAGGGGAATTGTGCTGGGGCGGGGGTCCGAGGTGTCTCTCGGTCCCCCTCCCCCCAAACGAGGGCGTTTTTCGGTACCCCGTGTCGGGGAAATGAAAATGTTGATTTTGATGCCTCCTGTGTCGACAATAAACATGTTGAAAGAGCAAAGTCTGTCTCTGTCCAACTCTCTCGCACTAGCACAGACGACCCCATCGTGCATGCCTCCTGTAGTAATGATGAAGTCCTGTCAGGACTCGATAATCAATCACAGGTTTTATCAGAAACCAGTAATGTTAATGTCAAACAATTATGTGGTTCCTCAAGCGCGCGTGTGGGATATCCCTCGCGTCGACAATATGAATCCTTTATGCATGCCTCCTGTAAGAATGATGGAGTCCCGTCAGGACTCTTTAATCAGTCAGAGGTTTTATCAGCAACCAGTAATGTTAACGTCAAACAATTATATGGTTCCTCATGCGCGCGAGTGGATTTTCCCTCGCGTGAGCGATGCTATGAATTTAACCTTGAGTCAGAAATTCTGTCGGCCTACTATGAGCCCGGGTCAAGGGACAAGCATAAAGGCCTTAGAGCAGGTATTAAACGTAAAAGTTCCTCTCCTGTCAGGGGAGAATGCTTTAGTTGTGGGCGAGTCTGTTTATCAGTCGAATCGCTTTGCTCTTCCTGTCGCTCTATCGAGCGAAAACCGAACGCTTCCGGTTTCACCGGATACGGATTCGCTAGCTCCCCGCTTCCGGTCCGGCCGCAAAAGAGCTCCGCTAGTCAAGCGGTACAATCAGAAGGTGTTCCCACCTTGCGGCCTATTGAACCCCTGCGCTCCGCATCCGGGTGTTCCGGATACGGATACGCAGGTTCCCCACTTCCGGTCCCGCCGCAAAATAGCTCCGCTAGTCAAGCGGTACAACCAGAAGGTGTTTCCGCCATGCGGCCTATTGAACCCTTGCGCTCCGCATCCGGTCGTTCCGGATACGGATACGCAGGTTCCCCACTTCCGGTCCGGCCGCCAAAAAAGCTCCGCCGTCACGGAAGCACAGTGGTGGGGTTTCTCTCGCTCAAAACACGCTAGCACGCTGTGCGCGCCAGTGGAAGTTATGCAACCCGAGCCATTGGGTATTTCGAACGATAACCAGGGGTTACAGGTTACAGTTCGCAGATATACCCCCGCTTTCGAGCAGGGTTATTCATACCAGAGCACGTGGTTTAAAAGCAAGTCTTTTGAGAGAAGAGATCAGCTCATTGCTAAGCAAGGGTGCTATAGTGGAGCTGGACAGGACCCAATCCCGCATGGGATTTTGGAGCCGTTATTTCCTGGTGCCCAAAAAGGGGGGGGGGCTACGTCCCATCCTGGACCTAAAGGCACTAAACGTGTACCTGAAGAAGTACGTTTTCAGGATGCTAACAGTACCCACCATGTTACGGTCGGTCAGGCAAGGGGATTTCCACTGTTCAGTGGATCTGAAGGATGCTTATCAGCACGTCCAGATTTATCCCCCACACAGGAAATTCCTTCGGTTCGCCTTCGAGGGTCGCCTGTACGAGTATACAGTACTCCCTTTCGGTCTGTCACTGAGCCCGAGGGTTTTCGTGAAAGTGACCGAAGCAGCCATCGCCCCGCTGAGACAGCAGGGCGTCAGGTTGGCGACGTACATCGACGATTGGATGATTTCAGCGAGCTCCGCCCACGAAGTGGCGCGTCACACACAAGTGGTTTTGGCTCACCTGAAGGCCTTAGGTTTCATAGTCAACCACGGCAAGAGCATGCTGACTCCAGCAAGTCGTCTTACATTCATTGGGGTCCTTCTGGACTCATCCGACATGTCGGCCCGTCTCTCAGAGGAGAGGGTGGACAGGTTTCGGGAATGTCTCGACTCCTTTCAAGTGGGCCAGGAGGTCACTTACAGGAGTTGCATGGTACTGACGGGAATGATGGCTTCCGCAGTACATCTGTTGCGTTTGGGCAGGTTTCATATGAGACCTTTTCAAAGATGGATGTTATCCCTCGGGATCCCGCCCTCCTTGAAGTACAAGAAGGTTACGGTTTCCCCTTCCTGCGCGATCGCCCTGTCTCCGTGGCTGGTGGAGGGGTTCCTCACCAGCGGAGTCTCGATTGGCGAGGTGGTTTCCCGCAAGTCGATCACGACAGACGCCAGTCTCAGTGGATGGGGAGCCACTTTCGAGGGGCGCACAGCGCAGGGGCTTTGGCCTCTGGAGATGAGGGGTCGTCACATCAACTATTTGGAGTTGATGGCTATACTCCTGGCGCTCAAGCATTTCGAGCCTTGGATTTTGCATTGTCACGTCCTGGTCAGGACAGACAATACGACGGCCATGTTTTATGTCAACAAACAGGGGGGCCTGTCGTCGTTGCCACTGGACCGTCTGGCTCGAGAATTGACGGTTTGGTGCTTGTCGCGCCTCAAGTCGATCAGGGCCTTACACGTCCCAGGTCTCCTCAACAGCGGAGCAGATCTCCTGTC